>NW_026530813.1:0-67008 GCF_014839835.1 Dryobates pubescens
TGAGTGTCACAGTGCCCGAGTGTCACAGTGTCAAAGATTCACAGTGCCTGAGTGTGCCGGTGCCTGAGAGTCACAGTGCCTGAATGTCATAGTGCCTGAGTGTCACAGTGCCAGAGAGTCACAGTGCCTGAGTGTCACAATGCCTGAGTGTCACAGTGCCTGAGCGTCACAGTGCCAGAGAGTCACAGTGCCTGAGTGTCACAACGCCTGAGTGTCACAGTGCCTGAGTGTCACAGTGCCAGAGAGTCGCACTGCCAGAGAGTCACAGTGCCTGAGTGTCACAATGCCTGAGTGTCACAGTGCCTGAGTGTAACAGTGCCTGAGTGTCACAGGGTCAAGGAGTCACAGTGCGTCAGTGTCACGGTGCCTGAGATTCACAGTGCCAGCGAGTCACAATGCCTGAGGGTCACAGTGCCTGAGTGTCACAGGGTCAAGGAGTCACAGTGCGTCAGTGTCACGGTGCCTGAGATTCACAGTGCCAGCGAGTCACAGTGCCAGAGAGTCACCGTGCCTGAGTGTCACAATGCCTGAGTGTCACAGTGCCTGAGTGTCACAGTGCCTGAGTGTCACAATACCTGGGTGTCACAGTGCCTGAGTGTCAAAGTGCCAGAGAGTCACACTGCCAGAGAGCAACAGTGCCTGAGTGTCACAATGCCTGAGTGTAACAGTGCCTGAGTGTAAGAGTGCCTGTATGTCAAAGTGCCTGAGAGTCACAGTGCCTGAGTGTCACAATGCCTGAGTGTCACAGTGCCTGAGTGTCACAGTGCTTGAGTGTCGCAGTACCAGAGAGTCACAGTGCCAGGGAGTCACAGTGCGTCAGTGTCACGGTGCCTGAGATTCACAGTGCCAGCGAGTCACAGTGCCAGAGAGTCACCGTGCCTGAGTGTCACAATGCCTTAGTGTCACATTGCCTGAGTGTCACAATGCCTGAGTGTCAGAGTGCCTGAGTATCACAGTGCCAGAGAGTCACAGTGCCTGAGTATCACAGTGCCTGAGTGTCACAGTGCCAGAGAGTCACAGTGCCTGAGTTTCACAATGCCTGAGTGTCACAGTGCCAGAAAGTTACAGTGCCAGAGTGTCACAGTGCTTGAGTGTCACAGTACCAGAGAGTCACAGTGCCTGTGTGTCACAGTGCCTAAGTATCAAAGTGCCTGAGAGTCACAGTGTCTGAGTGTCACAGTGATAGAGAGTCACAGTGCCAGATAGTCACAATGCCTGAGTGTCACAGTGCCCGAGTGTCACAGTGTCAAAGATTCACAGTGCCTGAGTGTCCCTGTGCCTGAGAGTCACAGTGCCTGAATGTCATAGTGCCTGAGTGTCACAGTGCCAGAGAGTCACAGTGCCAGAGAGTCACAGTGCCAGAGTGTCACAGTGCCTGAGTGTCAAAGTGCCAGAGTCACACTGCCAGAGAGACACAGTGCCTGAGTGTCACAATGCCTGAGTGTCACAGTGCCTGAGTGTCAAAGTTCCAGAGAGTCACACTGCCAGAGAGACACAGTGCCTGAGTGTCACAATGCCTGAGTGTCAGAGTGCCTGAGTGTCACAGTGCCAGAGAGTCACAGTGCCTGAGTGTCAAAATGCCTGAGTGTCACAGTGCCTGAGTGAGAAAGTGCCTGAGAGTCGCACTGCCAGAGAGTCACAGTGCCTGAGTGTCACAATGATTGAGTGTCACAGTGCCTGAGTGTAGCAGTGCCTGAGTGTCACAGTGCCTGAGTGTCACAGAGCCAGAGAGTCACAGTGCCAGAGAGTCACAGTGCCTGAGTGTCACAATACCTGAGTGTCACCGTACCTCAGTGTCTAAGTGCCAGAGTCACACTGCCAGAGAGTCACACTGCCTGACTGTCACAATGCCTGAGTTTCACTGTGCCTCAGTGTCAAAGTGCCAGAGAGTCACAATGCCAGAGTCACACTGCCTGAGTGTCACAATACCTGAGTGTCACAGTGCCAGAGTCACAGAGCCTGAGTGTCACAATGCCTGAGTGTCACAGTGCCTGAGTGTAACAGTGCCTGAGTGTCAAAGTGCCTGAGAGTCACACTGCCTGAGTGTCACAATACCTGAGTGTCACAGTGCCAGAGAGTCACAGAGCCAGAGTGTCACAATGCCTGAGTGTCACAATGCCTCTGTGTTACAGTGCCTGAGTGTCTCAGTGCCTGAGAGTCACAATGCCCGAGTATCACAGTGCCAGGGAGTCTCAGTGTCTGAGTGTCACAGTGCCAGAGAATCACAGTGCCTGAGTGTCACAGTGCCTGAGTGTCACAGTGCCAGAGAGTCACAGTGCCTGAGTGTCACAACGCCTGAGTGTCACAGTGCCTGAGTGTCACAGTGCCTGAGTGTCATAGTGCTTGAGTGTCGCAGTACCAGTGAGTCACAGTGCCTGAGCGACATAGTGCCTGAGTGTCACAGTGCCTGAGTGTCACAGTGTCAAAGAGTCACAGTGCCTGAGTGTCACAATGCCTTTTATCACTGTGCCAGACTGGTACAATGCGTGAGAGTCACAAAGCCTGAGTGTCACAGTGCCTGAGTGCCACCGTACCAGAGTGCAACAATGCCTCAGAGTCACAGTGCCTAAGTGTCACAGTGCCAGAGAGTCACAGTGCCTGAGTGTCACAGTGCCTGAGAGTCACAATGCCCGTGTGTCACAGTGCCAGGGAGTTACAGTGCAAGAGAAGTTCAGTGCCTGAGAGTCACAGTGCCAGAGATTCACTTTTCCGGAGTGTCACAGTGTATGAGTGTCACAATGACTTAGTGTCACATTGCCAGAGTGTCACAGTGCCAGGGTGTTAAAGTGCCTGAGTATCACAGTGCCAGAGAGTCACAGTGTCTGAGTTTCACAGTGCCTGAGTGTCACAGTGCCAGGGAGTCACAGTGCCTGAGTTTCACAATGCCTGAGTGTCACAGTGCCAGAAAGTTACAGTGCCAGAGTGTCACAGTGCTTGAGTGTCACAGTACCAGAGAGTCACAGTGCCAGAGAGTCACAGTGCCTGAGTGTCACAATGCCTGAGTGTCACAGTGCCTGAGTGTCACAGTGCCAGAGAGTCACAGTGCCTGAGTGTCACAACGCCTGAGTGTCACAGTGCCTGAGTGTCAAAGTGCCAGAGAGTCGCACTGCCAGAGAGTCACAGTGCCTGAGTGTCACAATGCCTGAGTGTCACAGCGCCTGAGTGTAACAGTGCCTGAGTGTCAAAGTGCCTGAGAGTCAAAGTGCCTGCATGTCACAGAGCCAGAGAGTCACAATACCTGAGTGTCACCGTGCCTGAGTGTCCCAGTGTCAAAGAGTCACAGTGCCTGAGAGTCACAGTGACTGAGTGTCACAATGCATTAGTGTCACAGTGCCAGATTGGCACAATGCCTGAGAGTCACAATGCCTGAGTGTCACAGTGCCAGAGGCTCACAGTGCCTGAGTTTCACAGTGCCTGAGACTCACCGTGCCTTATGTCACAATGCCTGAGTTTCACAGTGCCTGATTGTCACAATGCCTGAGTGTCACAGTGCCTGAGTGTCACAGGGTCAAGGAGTCACAGTGCGTCAGTGTCACGGTGCCTGAGATTCACAGTGCCAGCGAGTCACAGTGCCAGAGAGTCACCGTGCCTGAGTGTCACAATGCCTGAGTGTCACAGTGCCTGAGTGTCACAGTGCCTGAGTGTCACAATGCCTGGGTGTCACAGTGCCTGAGTGTCAAAGTGCCAGAGAGTCACACTGCCAGAGAGCAACAGTGCCTGAGTGTCACAATGCCTGAGTGTAACAGTGCCTGAGTGTAAGAGTGCCTGTATGTCAAAGTGCCTGAGAGTCACAGTGCCTGAGTGTCACAGAGCCAGAGAGTCACAGTGCCTGAGTGTCACAATGCCTGAGTGTCACAGTGCCTGAGTGTCACAGTGCTTGAGTGTCACAGTACCAGAGAGTCACAGTGCCTGAGCGTCATAGTGCCTCAGTGTCACAGTGCCAGAGAGTCACTGTGCCTGATTGTCACAATGCCTGAGGGTCACAGTGCCTGAGTGTCACAGGGTCAAGGAGTCACAGTGCGTCAGTGTCACGGTGCCTGAGATTCACAGTGCCAGCGAGTCACAGTGCCAGAGAGTCACCGTGCCTGAGTGTCACAATGCCTTAGTGTCACATTGCCAGAATGTCACAGTGCCAGGGTGTTAAGGTGCCTGAGTATCACAGTGCCAGAGAGTCACAGTGCCTGAGTATCACAGTGCCTGAGTGTCACAGTGCCAGAGAGTCACAGTGCCTGAGTTTCACAATGCCTGAGTGTCACAGTGCCAGAAAGTTACAGTGCCAGAGTGTCACAGTGCTTGAGTGTCACATGTACCAGAGAGTCACAGTGCCTGTGTGTCACAGCGCCTAAGTATCAAAGTGCCTGAGAGTCACAGTGCCTGAGTGTCACAGTGATAGAGAGTCACAGTGCCAGAGAGTCACAATGCCTGAGTGTCACAATGCCTGAGTGTCACAGTGCCCGAGTGTCACAGTGTCAAAGATTCACAGTGCCTGAGTGTCCCTGTGCCTGAGAGTCACAGTGCCTGAGTGTCAAAGTGCCTGAGTGTCACAGTGCCAGAGAGTCACAGTGCCAGAGAGTCACAGTACCAGAGTGTCACAGTGCCTGAGTGTCAAAGTGCCAGAGTCACACTGCCAGAGAGACACAGTGCCTGAGTGTCACAATGCCTGAGTGTCACAGTGCCTGAGTGTCAAAGTTCCAGAGAGTCACACTGCCAGAGAGACACAGTGCCTGAGTGTCACAATGCCTGAGTGTCAGAGTGCCTGAGTGTCACAGTGCCAGAGAGTCACAGTGCCTGAGTGTCAGAGTGCCTGAGTGTCACAGTGCCTGAGTGAGAAAGTGCCTGAGAGTCGCACTGCCAGAGAGTCACAGTGCCTGAGTGTCACAATGATTGAGTGTCACAGTGCCTGAGTGTAGCAGTGCCTGAGTGTCACAGTGCCTGAGTGTCACAGAGCCAGAGAGTCACAGTGCCAGAGAGTCACAGTGCCTGAGTGTCACAGTGCCTGAGTGTCACAATACCTGAGTGTCACCGTACCTCAGTGTCTAAGTGCCAGAGTCACACTGCCAGAGAGTCACACTGCCTGACTGTCACAATGCCTGAGTTTCACTGTGCCTCAGTGTCAAAGTGCCAGAGAGTCACAATGCCAGAGAGTCACACTGCCTGAGTGTCACAATACCTGAGTGTCACAGTGCCAGAGAGTCACAGAGCCTGAGTGTCACAATGCCTGAGTGTCACAGTGCCTGAGTGTAACAGTGCCTGAGTGTCAAAGTGCCTGAGAGTCACACTGCCTGAGTGTCACAATACCTGAGTGTCACAGTGCCAGAGAGTCACAGTGCCAGAGTCACAGAGCCTGAGTGTCACAATGCCTGAGTGTCACAATGCCTCTGTGTTACAGTGCCTGAGTGTCTCAGTGCCTGAGAGTCACAATGCCCGAGTGTCACAGTGCCAGGGAGTCTCAGTGTCTGAGTGTCACAGTGCCAGAGAATCACAGTGCCTGAGTGTCACAGTGCCTGAGTGTCACAGTGCCAGAGAGTCACAGTGCCTGAGTGTCACAACGCCTGAGTGTCACAGTGCCTGAGTGTCACAGTGCCTGAGTGTCACAGTGCTTGAGTGTCGCAGTACCAGTGAGTCACAGTGCCTGAGCGTCATAGTGCCTGAGTGTCACAGTGCCTGAGTGTCACAGTGTCAAAGAGTCACAGTGCCTGAGTGTCACAATGCCTTTTATCGCTGTGCCAGACTGGTACAATGCGTGAGAGTCACAAAGCCTGAGTGTCACAGTGCCTGAGTGCCACCGTACCAGAGTGCCCCAATGCCTCAGAGTCACAGTGCCTAAGTGTCACAGTGCCAGAGAGTCACAGTGCCTGAGTGTCACAGTGCCTGAGAGTCACAATGCCCGTGTGTTACAGTGCCAGGGAGTCACAGTGCAAGAGAGGTTCAGTGCCTGAGAGTCACAGTGCCAGAGATTCACTTTTCCGGAGTGTCACAGTGTATGAGTGTCACAATGACTTAGTGTCACATTGCCAGAGTGTCACAGTGCCAGGGTATTAAAGTGCCTGAGTATCACAGTGCCAGAGAGTCACAGTGTCTGAGTTTCACAGTGCCTGAGTGTCACAGTGCCAGGGAGTCACAGTGCCTGAGTTTCACAATGCCTGAGTGTCACAGTGCCAGAAAGTTACAGTGCCAGAGTGTCACAGTGCTTGAGTGTCACAGTACCAGAGAGTCACAGTGCCAGAGAGTCACAGTGCCTGAGTGTCACAATGCCTCAGTGTCACAGTGCCTGAGCGTCACAGTGCCAGAGAGTCACAGTGCCTGAGTGTCACAACGCCTGAGTGTCACAGTGCCTGATTGTCAAAGTGCCAGAGAGTCGCACTGCCAGAGAGTCACAGTGCCTGAGTGTCACAATGCCTGAGTGTCACAGCGCCTGAGTGTAACAGTGCCTGAGTGTCAAAGTGCCTGAGAGTCAAAGTGCCTGCATGTCACAGAGCCAGAGAGTCACAATACCTGAGTGTCACCGTGCCTGAGTGTCCCAGTGTCAAAGAGTCACAGTGCCTGAGAGTCACAGTGACTGAGTGTCACAATGCATTAGTGTCACAGTGCCAGATTGGCACAATGCCTGAGAGTCACAATGCCTGAGTGTCACAGTGCCAGAGGCTCACAGTGCCTGAGTTTCACAGTGCCTGAGACTCACCGTGCCTTATGTCACAATGCCTGAGTTTCACAGTGCCTGAGTGTCACTATGCCAGATAGTCACAGTGCCTTAGTGTCACAGTGCCAGATTGTCACAATGCCTGAGAGTCACAATGCCTGAGTGTCACAGTGCCTGAGTGTCACAGTGCTTGAGTGTCGCAGTACCAGAGAGTCACAGTGCCTGAGCGTCATAGTGCCTGAGTGTCACAGTGCCAGAGAGTCACAGTGCCAGAGAGTCACAGTGCCTGATTGTCACAATGCCTGAGGGTCACAGTGCCTGAGTGTCACAGGGTCAAGGAGTCACAGTGCGTCAGTGTCACGGTGCCTGAGATTCACAGTGCCAGCGAGTCACAGTGCCAGAGAGTCACCGTGCCTGAGTGTCACAGTGCTTGAGTGTCGCAGTACCAGAGAGTCACAGTGCCTGAGCGTCATAGTGCCTGAGTGTCACAGTGCCTGAGTGTCACAGTGCCAGAGAGTCACAGTGCCTGAGTGTCAAAATGCCTGAGTGTCACAGTGCCTGAGTGAGAAAGTGCCTGAGAGTCGCACTGCCAGAGAGTCACAGTGCCTGAGTGTCACAGTGCCTGAGTGTCACAGAGCCAGAGAGTCACAGTGCCAGAGAGTCACAGTGCCTGAGTGTCCCAGTGTCAAAGAGTCACAGTGCCTGAGAGACACAGTGCCAGAGAATCACAGTGCCTGAGTGTCACAGTGCCTGAGTGTCACAGTGCCAGAGAGTCACAGTGCCTGAGTGTCACAACGCCTGAGTGTCACAGTGCCTGAGTGTCACAGTGCCTGAGTGTCACAGTGCTTGAGTGTCGCAGTACCAGTGAGTCACAGTGCCTGAGCGTCATAGTGCCTGAGTGTCACAGTGCCTGAGTGTCACAGTGTCAAAGAGTCACAGTGCCTGAGTGTCACAATGCCTTTTATCGCTGTGCCAGACTGGTACAATGCGTGAGAGTCACAAAGCCTGAGTGTCACAGTGCCTGAGTGCCACCGTACCAGAGTGCCACAATGCCTCAGAGTCACAGTGCCTAAGTGTCACAGTGCCAGAGAGTCACAGTGCCTGAGTGTCACAGTGCCTGAGAGTCACAATGCCCGTGTGTCACAGTGCCAGGGAGTCACAGTGCAAGAGAGGTTCAGTGCCTGAGAGTCACAGTGCCAGAGATTCACTTTTCCGGAGTGTCACAGTGTATGAGTGTCACAATGACTTAGTGTCACATAGCCAGAGTGTCACAGTGCCAGGGTGTTAAAGTGCCTGAGTATCACAGTGCCAGAGAGTCACAGTGTCTGAGTTTCACAGTGCCTGAGTGTCACAGTGCCAGGGAGTCACAGTGCCTGAGTTTCACAATGCCTGACTGTCACAGTGCCAGAAAGTTACAGTGCCAGAATGTCACAGTGCTTGAGTGTCACAGTACCAGAGAGTCACAGTGCCTCTGTGTCACAGAGCCTGAGTGTCAAAGTGCCTGAGAGTCACAGTGCCAGAGAGTCACAGTGCCTGAGTGTCACAATGACTGAGTGTCACAGTGCCCGAGTGTCACAGTG
The DNA here is from genome assembly GCF_014839835.1 of Dryobates pubescens. Lineage (NCBI taxonomy): Eukaryota > Metazoa > Chordata > Aves > Piciformes > Picidae > Dryobates > Dryobates pubescens. The sequence continues at coordinate 8,221 of NW_026530813.1, forward strand.
TCAAAGATTCACAGTGCCTGAGTGTGCCGGTGCCTGAGAGTCACAGTGCCTGAATGTCATAGTGCCTGAGCGTCACAGTGCCAGAGAGTCACAGTGCCTGAGTGTCACAACGCCTGAGTGTCACAGTGCCTGAGTGTCAAAGTGCCAGAGAGTCGCACTGCCAGAGAGTCACAGTGCCTGAGTGTCACAATGCCTGAGTGTCACAGCGCCTGAGTGTAACAGTGCCTGAGTGTCAAAGTGCCTGAGAGTCAAAGTGCCTGCATGTCACAGAGCCAGAGAGTCACAATACCTGAGTGTCACCGTGCCTGAGTGTCCCAGTGTCAAAGAGTCACAGTGCCTGAGAGTCACAGTGACTGAGTGTCACAATGCATTAGTGTCACAGTGCCAGATTGGCACAATGCCTGAGAGTCACAATGCCTGAGTGTCACAGTGCCAGAGGTTCACAGTGCCTGAGTTTCACAGTGCCTGAGACTCACCGTGCCTTATGTCACAATGCCTGAGTTTCACAGTGCCTGAGTGTCACTATGCCAGATAGTCACAGTGCCTTAGTGTCACAGTGCCAGATTGTCACAATGCCTGAGAGTCACAATGCCTGAGTGTCACAGTGCCTGAGTGTCACAGTGCTTGAGTGTCGCAGTACCAGAGAGTCACAGTGCCTGAGCGTCATAGTGCCTGAGTGTCACAGTGCCAGAGAGTCACAGTGCCAGAGAGTCACAGTGCCTGATTGTCACAATGCCTGAGGGTCACAGTGCCTGAGTGTCACAGGGTCAAGGAGTCACAGTGCGTCAGTGTCACGGTGCCTGAGATTCACAGTGCCAGCGAGTCACAGTGCCAGAGAGTCACCGTGTCTGAGTGTCACAATGCCTGAGTGTCACAGTGCCTGAGTGTCACAGTGCCTGAGTGTCACAATGCCTGGGTGTCAAAGTGCCAGAGAGTCACACTGCCAGAGAGTCACACTGCCAGAGAGCAACAGTGCCTGAGTGTCACAATGCCTGAGTGTAACAGTGCCTGAGTGTAAGAGTGCCTGTATGTCAAAGTGCCTGAGAGTCACAGTGCCTGAGTGTCACAGAGCCAGAGAGTCACAGTGCCTGAGTGTCACAATGCCTGAGTGTCACAGTGCCTGAGTGTCACAGTGCTTGAGTGTCGCAGTACCAGAGAGTCACAGTGCCTGAGCGTCATAGTGCCTGAGTGTCACAGTGCCAGAGAGTCACTGTGCCTGATTGTCACAATGCCTGAGGGTCACAGTGCCTGAGTGTCACAGGGTCAAGGAGTCACAGTGCGTCAGTGTCACGGTGCCTGAGATTCACAGTGCCAGCGAGTCACAGTGCCAGAGAGTCACCGTGCCTGAGTGTCACAATGCCTTAGTGTCACATTGCCAGAGTGTCACAGTGCCAGGGTGTTAAGGTGCCTGAGTATCACAGTGCCAGAGAGTCACAGTGCCTGAGTATCACAGTGCCTGAGTGTCACAGTGCCAGAGAGTCACAGTGCCTGAGTTTCACAATGCCTGAGTGTCACAGTGCCAGAAAGTTACAGTGCCAGAGTGTCACAGTGCTTGAGTGTCACAGTACCAGAGAGTCACAGTGCCTGTGTGTCACAGTGCCTAAGTATCAAAGTGCCTGAGAGTCACAGTGCCTGAGTGTCACAGTGATAAGAGTCACAGTGCCAGAGAGTCACAATGCCTGAGTGTCACAATGCCTGAGTGTCACAGTGCCCGAGTGTCACAGTGTCAAAGATTCACAGTGCCTGAGTGTCCCTGTGCCTGAGAGTCACAGTGCCTGAATGTCATAGTGCCTGAGTGTCACAGTGCCAGGGAGTCACAGTGCCTGAGTTTCACAATGCCTGAGTGTCACAGTGCCAGAAAGTTACAGTACCAGAGAGTCACAGTGCCTCTGTGTCACAGAGCCTGAGTGTCAAAGTGCCTGAGAGTCACAGTGCCAGAGAGTCACAGTGCCTGAGTGTCACAATGCCTGAGTGTCACAGTGCCCGAGTGTCACAGTGTCAAAGATTCACAGTGCCTGAGTGTCCCTGTGCCTGAGAGTCACAGTGCCTGAATGTCATAGTGCCTGAGTGTCACAGTGCCAGGGAGTCACAGTGCCTGAGTTTCACAATGCCTGAGTGTCACAGTGCCAGAAAGTTACAGTACCAGAGAGTCACAGTGCCTCTGTGTCACAGAGCCTGAGTGTCACAGTGCCTGAGCGTCACAGTGCCAGAGAGTCACAGTGCCTGAGTGTCACAACGCCTGAGTGTCACAGTGCCTGATTGTCAAAGTGCCAGAGAGTCGCACTGCCAGAGAGTCACAGTGCCTGAGTGTCACAATGCCTGAGTGTCACAGCGCCTGAGTGTAACAGTGCCTGAGTGTCAAAGTGCCTGAGAGTCAAAGTGCCTGCATGTCACAGAGCCAGAGAGTCACAATACCTGAGTGTCACCGTGCCTGAGTGTCCCAGTGTCAAAGAGTCACAGTGCCTGAGAGTCACAGTGACTGAGTGTCACAATGCATTAGTGTCACAGTGCCAGATTGGCACAATGCCTGAGAGTCACAATGCCTGAGTGTCACAGTGCCAGAGGCTCACAGTGCCTGAGTTTCACAGTGCCTGAGACTCACCGTGCCTTATGTCACAATGCCTGAGTTTCACAGTGCCTGAGTGTCACTATGCCAGATAGTCACAGTGCCTTAGTGTCACAGTGCCAGATTGTCACAATGCCTGAGAGTCACAATGCCTGAGTGTCACAGTGCCTGAGTGTCACAATGCCTGGGTGTCAAAGTGCCAGAGAGTCACACTGCCAGAGAGTCACACTGCCAGAGAGCAACAGTGCCTGAGTGTCACAATGCCTGAGTGTAACAGTGCCTGAGTGTAAGAGTGCCTGTATGTCAAAGTACCTGAGAGTCACATTGCCTGAGTGTCACAGAGCCAGAGAGTCACAGTGCCTGAGTGTCACAGTGCCTGAGTGTCACAATGCCTGAGTGTCACAGTGCCTGAGTGTCAGAGTGCTTGAGTGTCGCAGTACCAGAGAGTCACAGTGCCTGAGCGTCATAGTGCCTGAGTGTCACAGTGCCAGAGAGTCACTGTGCCTGATTGTCACAATGCCTGAGGGTCACAGTGCCTGAGTGTCACAGGGTCAAGGAGTCACAGTGCGTCAGTGTCACGGTGCCTGAGATTCACAGTGCCAGCGAGTCACAGTGCCAGAGAGTCACCGTGCCTGAGTGTCACAATGCCTTAGTGTCACATTGCCAGAGTGTCACAGTGCCAGGGTATTAAGGTGCCTGAGTATCACAGTGCCAGAGAGTCACAGTGCCTGAGTATCACAGTGCCTGAGTGTCACAGTGCCAGAGAGTCACAGTGCCTGAGTTTCACAATGCCTGAGTGTCACAGTGCCAGAAAGTTACAGTGCCAGAGTGTCACAGTTCTTGAGTGTCACAGTACCAGAGAGTCACAGTGCCTGTGTGTCACAGTGCCTGAGTGTCACAGTGATAGAGAGTCACAGTGCCAGAGAGTCACAATGCCTGAGTGTCACAATGCCTGCGTGTCACAGTGCCCGAGTGTCACAGTGTCAAAGATTCACAGTGCCTGAGTGTCCCTGTGCCTGAGAGTCACAGTGCCTGAATGTCATAGTGCCTGAGTGTCACAGTGCCAGAGAGTCACAGTGCCAGAGAGTCACAGTGCCAGAGTGTCACAGTGCCTGAGTGTCAAAGTGCCAGAGAGTCACACTGCCAGAGAGACACAGTGCCTGAGTGTCACAATGCCTGAGTGTCACAGTGCCTGAGTGTCAAAGTTCCAGAGAGTCACACTGCCAGAGAGACACAGTGCCTGAGTGTCACAATGCCTGAGTGTCAGAGTGCCTGAGTGTCACAGTGCCAGAGAGTCACAGTGCCTGAGTGTCAAAATGCCTGAGTGTCACAGTGCCTGAATGAGAAAGTGCCTGAGAGTCGCACTGCCAGAGAGTCACAGTGCCTGAGTGTCACAATGATTGAGTGTCACAGTGCCTGAGTGTAGCAGTGCCTGAGTGTCACAGTGCCTGAGTGTCACAGAGCCAGAGAGTCACAGTGCCAGAGAGTCACAGTGCCTGAGTGTCACAGTGCCTGAGTGTCACAATACCTGAGTGTCACCGTACCTCAGTGTCTAAGTGCCAGAGTCACACTGCCAGAGAGTCACACTGCCTGACTGTCACAATGCCTGAGTTTCACTGTGCCTCAGTGTCAAAGTGCCAGAGAGTCACAATGCCAGAGAGTCACACTGCCTGAGTGTCACAATACCTGAGTGTCACAGTGCCAGAGAGTCACAGAGCCTGAGTGTCACAATGCCTGAGTGTCACAGTGCCTGAGTGTAACAGTGCCTGAGTGTCAAAGTGCCTGAGAGTCACACTGCCTGAGTGTCACAATACCTGAGTGTCACAGTGCCAGAGAGTCACAGTGCCAGAGTCACAGAGCCTGAGTGTCACAATGCCTGAGTGTCACAATGCCTCTGTGTTACAGTGCCTGAGTGTCTCAGTGCCTGAGAGTCACAATGCCCGAGTGTCACAGTGCCAGGGAGTCTCAGTGTCTGAGTGTCACAGTGCCAGAGAGTCACAGTGCCTGAGTGTCACAACGCCTGAGTGTCACAGTGCCTGAGTGTCACAGTGCCTGAGTGTCACAGTGCTTGAGTGTCGCAGTACCAGTGAGTCACAGTGCCTGAGCGTCATAGTGCCTGAGTGTCACAGTGCCTGAGTGTCACAGTGTCAAAGAGTCACAGTGCCTGAGTGTCACAATGCCTTTTATCGCTGTGCCAGACTGGTACAATGCGTGAGAGTCACAAAGCCTGAGTGTCACAGTGCCTGAGTGCCACCGTACCAGAGTGCAACAATGCCTCAGAGTCACAGTGCCTAAGTGTCACAGTGCCAGAGAGTCACAGTGCCTGAGTGTCACAGTGCCTGAGAGTCACAATGCCCGTGTGTCACAGTGCCAGGGAGTCACAGTGCAAGAGAGGTTCAGTGCCTGAGAGTCACAGTGCCAGAGATTCACTTTTCCGGAGTGTCACAGTGTATGAGTGTCACAATGACTTAGTGTCACATTGCCAGAGTGTCACAGTGCCAGGGTGTTAAAGTGCCTGAGTATCACAGTGCCAGAGAGTCACAGTGTCTGAGTTTCACAGTGCCTGAGTGTCACAGTGCCAGGGAGTCACAGTGCCTGAGTTTCACAATGCCTGAGTGTCACGGTGCCAGAAAGTTACAGTGCCAGAGTGTCACAGTGCTTGAGTGTCACAGTACCAGAGAGTCACAGTGCCTCTGTGTCACAGAGCCTGAGTGTCAAAGTGCCTGAGAGTCACAGTGCCTTAGTGTCACAGTGCCAGAGAGTCACAGTGCCTGAGTGTCACAATGCCTGAGTGTCACAGTGCCCGAGTGTCACAGTGTCAAAGATTCACAGTGCCTGAGTGTGCCGGTGCCTGAGAGTCACAGTGCCTGAATGTCATAGTGCCTGAGTGTCACAGTGCCAGAGAGTCACAGTGCCTGAGTGTCACAATGCCTCAGTGTCACAGTGCCTGAGCGTCACAGTGCCAGAGAGTCACAGTGCCTGAGTGTCACAACGCCTGAGTGTCACAGTGCCTGAGTGTCACAGTGCCAGAGAGTCGCACTGCCAGAGAGTCACAGTGCCTGAGTGTCACAATGCCTGAGTGTCACAGTGCCTGAGTGTAACAGTGCCTGAGTGTCACAGGGTCAAGGAGTCACAGTGCGTCAGTGTCACGGTGCCTGAGATTCACAGTGCCAGCGAGTCACAATGCCTGAGGGTCACAGTGCCTGAGTGTCACAGGGTCAAGGAGTCACAGTGCGTCAGTGTCACGGTGCCTGAGATTCACAGTGCCAGCGAGTCACAGTGCCAGAGAGTCACCGTGCCTGAGTGTCACAATGCCTGAGTGTCACAGTGCCTGAGTGTCACAGTGCCTGAGTGTCACAATACCTGGGTGTCACAGTGCCTGAGTGTCAAAGTGCCAGAGAGTCACACTGCCAGAGAGCAACAGTGCCTGAGTGTCACAATGCCTGAGTGTAACAGTGCCTGAGTGTAAGAGTGCCTGTATGTCAAAGTGCCTGAGAGTCACAGTGCCTGAGTGTCACAGAGCCAGAGAGTCACAGTGCCTGAGTGTCACAATGCCTGAGTGTCACAGTGCCTGAGTGTCACAGTGCTTGAGTGTCGCAGTACCAGAGAGTCACAGTGCCAGGGAGTCACAGTGCGTCAGTGTCACGGTGCCTGAGATTCACAGTGCCAGCGAGTCACAGTGCCAGAGAGTCACCGTGCCTGAGTGTCACAATGCCTTAGTGTCACATTGCCTGAGTGTCACAATGCCTGAGTGTCAGAGTGCCTGAGTATCACAGTGCCAGAGAGTCACAGTGCCTGAGTATCACAGTGCCTGAGTGTCACAGTGCCAGAGAGTCACAGTGCCTGAGTTTCACAATGCCTGAGTGTCACAGTGCCAGAAAGTTACAGTGCCAGAGTGTCACAGTGCTTGAGTGTCACAGTACCAGAGAGTCACAGTGCCTGTGTGTCACAGTGCCTAAGTATCAAAGTGCCTGAGAGTCACAGTGTCTGAGTGTCACAGTGATAGAGAGTCACAGTGCCAGATAGTCACAATGCCTGAGTGTCACAGTGCCCGAGTGTCACAGTGTCAAAGATTCACAGTGCCTGAGTGTCCCTGTGCCTGAGAGTCACAGTGCCTGAATGTCATAGTGCCTGAGTGTCACAGTGCCAGAGAGTCACAGTGCCAGAGAGTCACAGTGCCAGAGTGTCACAGTGCCTGAGTGTCAAAGTGCCAGAGTCACACTGCCAGAGAGACACAGTGCCTGAGTGTCACAATGCCTGAGTGTCACAGTGCCTGAGTGTCAAAGTTCCAGAGAGTCACACTGCCAGAGAGACACAGTGCCTGAGTGTCACAATGCCTGAGTGTCAGAGTGCCTGAGTGTCACAGTGCCAGAGAGTCACAGTGCCTGAGTGTCAAAATGCCTGAGTGTCACAGTGCCTGAGTGAGAAAGTGCCTGAGAGTCGCACTGCCAGAGAGTCACAGTGCCTGAGTGTCACAATGATTGAGTGTCACAGTGTCTGAGTGTAGCAGTGCCTGAGTGTCACAGTGCCTGAGTGTCACAGAGCCAGAGAGTCACAGTGCCAGAGAGTCACAGTGCCTGAGTGTCACAATACCTGAGTGTCACCGTACCTCAGTGTCTAAGTGCCAGAGTCACACTGCCAGAGAGTCACACTGCCTGACTGTCACAATGCCTGAGTTTCACTGTGCCTCAGTGTCAAAGTGCCAGAGAGTCACAATGCCAGAGTCACACTGCCTGAGTGTCACAATACCTGAGTGTCACAGTGCCAGAGTCACAGAGCCTGAGTGTCACAATGCCTGAGTGTCACAGTGCCTGAGTGTAACAGTGCCTGAGTGTCAAAGTGCCTGAGAGTCACACTGCCTGAGTGTCACAATACCTGAGTGTCACAGTGCCAGAGAGTCACAGAGCCAGAGTGTCACAATGCCTGAGTGTCACAATGCCTCTGTGTTACAGTGCCTGAGTGTCTCAGTGCCTGAGAGTCACAATGCCCGAGTATCACAGTGCCAGGGAGTCTCAGTGTCTGAGTGTCACAGTGCCAGAGAATCACAGTGCCTGAGTGTCACAGTGCCTGAGTGTCACAGTGCCAGAGAGTCACAGTGCCTGAGTGTCACAACGCCTGAGTGTCACAGTGCCTGAGTGTCACAGTGCCTGAGTGTCATAGTGCTTGAGTGTCGCAGTACCAGTGAGTCACAGTGCCTGAGCGACATAGTGCCTGAGTGTCACAGTGCCTGAGTGTCACAGTGTCAAAGAGTCACAGTGCCTGAGTGTCACAATGCCTTTTATCACTGTGCCAGACTGGTACAATGCGTGAGAGTCACAAAGCCTGAGTGTCACAGTGCCTGAGTGCCACCGTACCAGAGTGCAACAATGCCTCAGAGTCACAGTGCCTAAGTGTCACAGTGCCAGAGAGTCACAGTGCCTGAGTGTCACAGTGCCTGAGAGTCACAATGCCCGTGTGTCACAGTGCCAGGGAGTTACAGTGCAAGAGAAGTTCAGTGCCTGAGAGTCACAGTGCCAGAGATTCACTTTTCCGGAGTGTCACAGTGTATGAGTGTCACAATGACTTAGTGTCACATTGCCAGAGTGTCACAGTGCCAGGGTGTTAAAGTGCCTGAGTATCACAGTGCCAGAGAGTCACAGTGTCTGAGTTTCACAGTGCCTGAGTGTCACAGTGCCAGGGAGTCACAGTGCCTGAGTTTCACAATGCCTGAGTGTCACAGTGCCAGAAAGTTACAGTGCCAGAGTGTCACAGTGCTTGAGTGTCACAGTACCAGAGAGTCACAGTGCCAGAGAGTCACAGTGCCTGAGTGTCACAATGCCTCAGTGTCACAGTGCCTGAGCGTCACAGTGCCAGAGAGTCACAGTGCCTGAGTGTCACAATGCCTGAGTGTCACAGTGCCTGAGTGTCAAAGTGCCAGAGAGTCGCACTGCCAGAGAGTCACAGTGCCTGAGTGTCACAATGCCTGAGTGTCACAGCGCCTGAGTGTAACAGTGCCTGAGTGTCAAAGTGCCTGAGAGTCAAAGTGCCTGCATGTCACAGAGCCAGAGAGTCACAATACCTGAGTGTCACCGTGCCTGAGTGTCCCAGTGTCAAAGAGTCACAGTGCCTGAGAGTCACAGTGACTGAGTGTCACAATGCATTAGTGTCACAGTGCCAGATTGGCACAATGCCTGAGAGTCACAATGCCTGAGCGTCACAGTGCCAGAGGCTCACAGTGCCTGAGTTTCACAGTGCCTGAGACTCACCGTGCCTTATGTCACAATGCCTGAGTTTCACAGTGCCTGATTGTCACAATGCCTGAGGGTCACAGTGCCTGAGTGTCACAGGGTCAAGGAGTCACAGTGCGTCAGTGTCACGGTGCCTGAGATTCACAGTGCCAGCGAGTCACAGTGCCAGAGAGTCACCGTGCCTGAGTGTCACAATGCCTGAGTGTCACAGTGCCTGAGTGTCACAGTGCCTGAGTGTCACAATGCCTGGGTGTCACAGTGCCTGAGTGTCAAAGTGCCAGAGAGTCACACTGCCTGAGAGCAACAGTGCCTGAGTGTCACAATGCCTGAGTGTAACAGTGCCTGAGTGTAAGAGTGCCTGTATGTCAAAGTGCCTGAGAGTCACAGTGCCTGAGTGTCACAGAGCCAGAGAGTCACAGTGCCTGAGTGTCACAATGCCTGAGTGTCACAGTGCCTGAGTGTCACAGTGCTTGAGTGTCACAGTACCAGAGAGTCACAGTGCCTGAGCGTCATAGTGCCTCAGTGTCACAGTGCCAGAGAGTCACTGTGCCTGATTGTCACAATGCCTGAGGGTCACAGTGCCTGAGTGTCACAGGGTCAAGGAGTCACAGTGCGTCAGTGTCACGGTGCCTGAGATTCACAGTGCCAGCGAGTCACAGTGCCAGAGAGTCACCGTGCCTGAGTGTCACAATGCCTTAGTGTCACATTGCCAGAATGTCACAGTGCCAGGGTGTTAAGGTGCCTGAGTATCACAGTGCCAGAGAGTCACAGTGCCTGAGTATCACAGTGCCTGAGTGTCACAGTGCCAGAGAGTCACAGTGCCTGAGTTTCACAATGCCTGAGTGTCACAGTGCCAGAAAGTTACAGTGCCAGAGTGTCACAGTGCTTGAGTGTCACTGTACCAGAGAGTCACAGTGCCTGTGTGTCACAGCGCCTAAGTATCAAAGTGCCTGAGAGTCACAGTGCCTGAGTGTCACAGTGATAGAGAGTCACAGTGCCAGAGAGTCACAATGCCTGAGTGTCACAATGCCTGAGTGTCACAGTGCCCGAGTGTCACAGTGTCAAAGATTCACAGTGCCTGAGTGTCCCTGTGCCTGAGAGTCACAGTGCCTGAGTGTCAAAGTGCCTGAGTGTCACAGTGCCAGAGAGTCACAGTGCCAGAGAGTCACAGTACCAGAGTGTCACAGTGCCTGAGTGTCAAAGTGCCAGAGTCACACTGCCAGAGAGACACAGTGCCTGAGTGTCACAATGCCTGAGTGTCACAGTGCCTGAGTGTCAAAGTTCCAGAGAGTCACACTGCCAGAGAGACACAGTGCCTGAGTGTCACAATGCCTGAGTGTCAGAGTGCCTGAGTGTCACAGTGCCAGAGAGTCACAGTGCCTGAGTGTCAGAGTGCCTGAGTGTCACAGTGCCTGAGTGAGAAAGTGCCTGAGAGTCGCACTGCCAGAGAGTCACAGTGCCTGAGTGTCACAATGATTGAGTGCCACAGTGCCTGAGTGTAGCAGTGCCTGAGTGTCACAGTGCCTGAGTGTCACAGAGCCAGAGAGTCACAGTGCCAGAGAGTCACAGTGCCTGAGTGTCACAGTGCCTGAGTGTCACAATACCTGAGTGTCACCGTACCTCAGTGTCTAAGTGCCAGAGTCACACTGCCAGAGAGTCACACTGCCTGACTGTCACAATGCCTGAGTTTCACTGTGCCTCAGTGTCAAAGTGCCAGAGAGTCACAATGCCAGAGAGTCACACTGCCTGAGTGTCACAATACCTGAGTGTCACAGTGCCAGAGAGTCACAGAGCCTGAGTGTCACAATGCCTGAGTGTCACAGTGCCTGAGTGTAACAGTGCCTGAGTGTCAAAGTGCCTGAGAGTCACACTGCCTGAGTGTCACAATACCTGAGTGTCACAGTGCCAGAGAGTCACAGTGCCTGAGTGTCACAATGCCTGAGTGCAACAATGCCTCTGTGTTACAGTGCCTGAGTGTCTCAGTGCCTGAGAGTCACAATGCCCGAGTGTCACAGTGCCAGGGAGTCTCAGTGTCTGAGTGTCACAGTGCCAGAGAATCACAGTGCCTGAGTGTCACAGTGCCTGAGTGTCACAGTGCCAGAGAGTCACAGTGCCTGAGTGTCACAACGCCTGAGTGTCACAGTGCCTGAGTGTCACAGTGCCTGAGTGTCACAGTGCTTGAGTGTCGCAGTACCAGTGAGTCACAGTGCCTGAGCGTCATAGTGCCTGAGTGTCACAGTGCCTGAGTGTCACAGTGTCAAAGAGTCACAGTGCCTGAGTGTCACAATGCCTTTTATCGCTGTGCCAGACTGGTACAATGCGTGAGAGTCACAAAGCCTGAGTGTCACAGTGCCTGAGTGCCACCGTACCAGAGTGCCCCAATGCCTCAGAGTCACAGTGCCTAAGTGTCACAGTGCCAGAGAGTCACAGTGCCTGAGTGTCACAGTGCCTGAGAGTCACAATGCCCGTGTGTTACAGTGCCAGGGAGTCACAGTGCAAGAGAGGTTCAGTGCCTGAGAGTCACAGTGCCAGAGATTCACTTTTCCGGAGTGTCACAGTGTATGAGTGTCACAATGACTTAGTGTCACATTGCCAGAGTGTCACAGTGCCAGGGTGTTAAAGTGCCTGAGTATCACAGTGCCAGAGAGTCACAGTGTCTGAGTTTCACAGTGCCTGAGTGTCACAGTGCCAGGGAGTCACAGTGCCTGAGTTTCACAATGCCTGAGTGTCACAGTGCCAGAAAGTTACAGTGCCAGAGTGTCACAGTGCTTGAGTGTCACAGTACCAGAGAGTCACAGTGCCAGAGAGTCACAGTGCCTGAGTGTCACAATGCCTCAGTGTCACAGTGCCTGAGCGTCACAGTGCCAGAGAGTCACAGTGCCTGAGTGTCACAACGCCTGAGTGTCACAGTGCCTGATTGTCAAAGTGCCAGAGAGTCGCACTGCCAGAGAGTCACAGTGCCTGAGTGTCACAATGCCTGAGTGTCACAGCGCCTGAGTGTAACAGTGCCTGAGTGTCAAAGTGCCTGAGAGTCAAAGTGCCTGCATGTCACAGAGCCAGAGAGTCACAATACCTGAGTGTCACCGTGCCTGAGTGTCCCAGTGTCAAAGAGTCACAGTGCCTGAGAGTCACAGTGACTGAGTGTCACAATGCATTAGTGTCACAGTGCCAGATTGGCACAATGCCTGAGAGTCACAATGCCTGAGTGTCACAGTGCCAGAGGCTCACAGTGCCTGAGTTTCACAGTGCCTGAGACTCACCGTGCCTTATGTCACAATGCCTGAGTTTCACAGTGCCTGAGTGTCACTATGCCAGATAGTCACAGTGCCTTAGTGTCACAGTGCCAGATTGTCACAATGCCTGAGAGTCACAATGCCTGAGTGTCACAGTGCCTGAGTGTCACAGTGCTTGAGTGTCGCAGTACCAGAGAGTCACAGTGCCTGAGCGTCATAGTGCCTGAGTGTCACAGTGCCAGAGAGTCACAGTGCCAGAGAGTCACAGTGCCTGATTGTCACAATGCCTGAGGGTCACAGTGCCTGAGTGTCACAGGGTCAAGGAGTCACAGTGCGTCAGTGTCACGGTGCCTGAGATTCACAGTGCCAGCGAGTCACAGTGCCAGAGAGTCACCGTGCCTGAGTGTCACAGTGCTTGAGTGTCGCAGTACCAGAGAGTCACAGTGCCTGAGCGTCATAGTGCCTGAGTGTCACAGTGCCTGAGTGTCACAGTGCCAGAGAGTCACAGTGCCTGAGTGTCAAAATGCCTGAGTGTCACAGTGCCTGAGTGAGAAAGTGCCTGAGAGTCGCACTGCCAGAGAGTCACAGTGCCTGAGTGTCACAGTGCCTGAGTGTCACAGAGCCAGAGAGTCACAGTGCCAGAGAGTCACAGTGCCTGAGTGTCCCAGTGTCAAAGAGTCACAGTGCCTGAGAGTCACAGTGCCAGAGAATCACAGTGCCTGAGTGTCACAGTGCCTGAGTGTCACAGTGCCAGAGAGTCACAGTGCCTGAGTGTCACAACGCCTGAGTGTCACAGTGCCTGAGTGTCACAGTGCCTGAGTGTCACAGTGCTTGAGTGTCGCAGTACCAGTGAGTCACAGTGCCTGAGCGTCATAGTGCCTGAGTGTCACAGTGCCTGAGTGTCACAGTGTCAAAGAGTCACAGTGCCTGAGTGTCACAATGCCTTTTATCGCTGTGCCAGACTGGTACAATGCGTGAGAGTCACAAAGCCTGAGTGTCACAGTGCCTGAGTGCCACCGTACCAGAGTGCCACAATGCCTCAGAGTCACAGTGCCTAAGTGTCACAGTGCCAGAGAGTCACAGTGCCTGAGTGTCACAGTGCCTGAGAGTCACAATGCCCGTGTGTCACAGTGCCAGGGAGTCACAGTGCAAGAGAGGTTCAGTGCCTGAGAGTCACAGTGCCAGAGATTCACTTTTCCGGAGTGTCACAGTGTATGAGTGTCACAATGACTTAGTGTCACATAGCCAGAGTGTCACAGTGCCAGGGTGTTAAAGTGCCTGAGTATCACAGTGCCAGAGAGTCACAGTGTCTGAGTTTCACAGTGCCTGAGTGTCACAGTGCCAGGGAGTCACAGTGCCTGAGTTTCACAATGCCTGACTGTCACAGTGCCAGAAAGTTACAGTGCCAGAATGTCACAGTGCTTGAGTGTCACAGTACCAGAGAGTCACAGTGCCTCTGTGTCACAGAGCCTGAGTGTCAAAGTGCCTGAGAGTCACAGTGCCAGAGAGTCACAGTGCCTGAGTGTCACAATGACTGAGTGTCACAGTGCCCGAGTGTCACAGTGTCAAAGATTCACAGTGCCTGAGTGTGCCGGTGCCTGAGAGTCACAGTGCCTGAATGTCATAGTGCCTGAGCGTCACAGTGCCAGAGAGTCACAGTGCCTGAGTGTCACAACGCCTGAGTGTCACAGTGCCTGAGTGTCAAAGTGCCAGAGAGTCGCACTGCCAGAGAGTCACAGTGCCTGAGTGTCACAATGCCTGAGTGTCACAGCGCCTGAGTGTAACAGTGCCTGAGTGTCAAAGTGCCTGAGAGTCAAAGTGCCTGCATGTCACAGAGCCAGAGAGTCACAATACCTGAGTGTCACCGTGCCTGAGTGTCCCAGTGTCAAAGAGTCACAGTGCCTGAGAGTCACAGTGACTGAGTGTCACAATGCATTAGTGTCACAGTGCCAGATTGGCACAATGCCTGAGAGTCACAATGCCTGAGTGTCACAGTGCCAGAGGTTCACAGTGCCTGAGTTTCACAGTGCCTGAGACTCACCGTGCCTTATGTCACAATGCCTGAGTTTCACAGTGCCTGAGTGTCACTATGCCAGATAGTCACAGTGCCTTAGTGTCACAGTGCCAGATTGTCACAATGCCTGAGAGTCACAATGCCTGAGTGTCACAGTGCCTGAGTGTCACAGTGCTTGAGTGTCGCAGTACCAGAGAGTCACAGTGCCTGAGCGTCATAGTGCCTGAGTGTCACAGTGCCAGAGAGTCACAGTGCCAGAGAGTCACAGTGCCTGATTGTCACAATGCCTGAGGGTCACAGTGCCTGAGTGTCACAGGGTCAAGGAGTCACAGTGCGTCAGTGTCACGGTGCCTGAGATTCACAGTGCCAGCGAGTCACAGTGCCAGAGAGTCACCGTGTCTGAGTGTCACAATGCCTGAGTGTCACAGTGCCTGAGTGTCACAGTGCCTGAGTGTCACAATGCCTGGGTGTCAAAGTGCCAGAGAGTCACACTGCCAGAGAGTCACACTGCCAGAGAGCAACAGTGCCTGAGTGTCACAATGCCTGAGTGTAACAGTGCCTGAGTGTAAGAGTGCCTGTATGTCAAAGTGCCTGAGAGTCACAGTGCCTGAGTGTCACAGAGCCAGAGAGTCACAGTGCCTGAGTGTCACAATGCCTGAGTGTCACAGTGCCTGAGTGTCACAGTGCTTGAGTGTCGCAGTACCAGAGAGTCACAGTGCCTGAGCGTCATAGTGCCTGAGTGTCACAGTGCCAGAGAGTCACTGTGCCTGATTGTCACAATGCCTGAGGGTCACAGTGCCTGAGTGTCACAGGGTCAAGGAGTCACAGTGCGTCAGTGTCACGGTGCCTGAGATTCACAGTGCCAGCGAGTCACAGTGCCAGAGAGTCACCGTGCCTGAGTGTCACAATGCCTTAGTGTCACATTGCCAGAGTGTCACAGTGCCAGGGTGTTAAGGTGCCTGAGTATCACAGTGCCAGAGAGTCACAGTGCCTGAGTATCACAGTGCCTGAGTGTCACAGTGCCAGAGAGTCACAGTGCCTGAGTTTCACAATGCCTGAGTGTCACAGTGCCAGAAAGTTACAGTGCCAGAGTGTCACAGTGCTTGAGTGTCACAGTACCAGAGAGTCACAGTGCCTGTGTGTCACAGTGCCTAAGTATCAAAGTGCCTGAGAGTCACAGTGCCTGAGTGTCACAGTGATAAGAGTCACAGTGCCAGAGAGTCACAATGCCTGAGTGTCACAATGCCTGAGTGTCACAGTGCCCGAGTGTCACAGTGTCAAAGATTCACAGTGCCTGAGTGTCCCTGTGCCTGAGAGTCACAGTGCCTGAATGTCATAGTGCCTGAGTGTCACAGTGCCAGGGAGTCACAGTGCCTGAGTTTCACAATGCCTGAGTGTCACAGTGCCAGAAAGTTACAGTACCAGAGAGTCACAGTGCCTCTGTGTCACAGAGCCTGAGTGTCAAAGTGCCTGAGAGTCACAGTGCCAGAGAGTCACAGTGCCTGAGTGTCACAATGCCTGAGTGTCACAGTGCCCGAGTGTCACAGTGTCAAAGATTCACAGTGCCTGAGTGTCCCTGTGCCTGAGAGTCACAGTGCCTGAATGTCATAGTGCCTGAGTGTCACAGTGCCAGGGAGTCACAGTGCCTGAGTTTCACAATGCCTGAGTGTCACAGTGCCAGAAAGTTACAGTACCAGAGAGTCACAGTGCCTCTGTGTCACAGAGCCTGAGTGTCACAGTGCCTGAGCGTCACAGTGCCAGAGAGTCACAGTGCCTGAGTGTCACAACGCCTGAGTGTCACAGTGCCTGATTGTCAAAGTGCCAGAGAGTCGCACTGCCAGAGAGTCACAGTGCCTGAGTGTCACAATGCCTGAGTGTCACAGCGCCTGAGTGTAACAGTGCCTGAGTGTCAAAGTGCCTGAGAGTCAAAGTGCCTGCATGTCACAGAGCCAGAGAGTCACAATACCTGAGTGTCACCGTGCCTGAGTGTCCCAGTGTCAAAGAGTCACAGTGCCTGAGAGTCACAGTGACTGAGTGTCACAATGCATTAGTGTCACAGTGCCAGATTGGCACAATGCCTGAGAGTCACAATGCCTGAGTGTCACAGTGCCAGAGGCTCACAGTGCCTGAGTTTCACAGTGCCTGAGACTCACCGTGCCTTATGTCACAATGCCTGAGTTTCACAGTGCCTGAGTGTCACTATGCCAGATAGTCACAGTGCCTTAGTGTCACAGTGCCAGATTGTCACAATGCCTGAGAGTCACAATGCCTGAGTGTCACAGTGCCTGAGTGTCACAATGCCTGGGTGTCAAAGTGCCAGAGAGTCACACTGCCAGAGAGTCACACTGCCAGAGAGCAACAGTGCCTGAGTGTCACAATGCCTGAGTGTAACAGTGCCTGAGTGTAAGAGTGCCTGTATGTCAAAGTACCTGAGAGTCACATTGCCTGAGTGTCACAGAGCCAGAGAGTCACAGTGCCTGAGTGTCACAGTGCCTGAGTGTCACAATGCCTGAGTGTCACAGTGCCTGAGTGTCAGAGTGCTTGAGTGTCGCAGTACCAGAGAGTCACAGTGCCTGAGCGTCATAGTGCCTGAGTGTCACAGTGCCAGAGAGTCACTGTGCCTGATTGTCACAATGCCTGAGGGTCACAGTGCCTGAGTGTCACAGGGTCAAGGAGTCACAGTGCGTCAGTGTCACGGTGCCTGAGATTCACAGTGCCAGCGAGTCACAGTGCCAGAGAGTCACCGTGCCTGAGTGTCACAATGCCTTAGTGTCACATTGCCAGAGTGTCACAGTGCCAGGGTATTAAGGTGCCTGAGTATCACAGTGCCAGAGAGTCACAGTGCCTGAGTATCACAGTGCCTGAGTGTCACAGTGCCAGAGAGTCACAGTGCCTGAGTTTCACAATGCCTGAGTGTCACAGTGCCAGAAAGTTACAGTGCCAGAGTGTCACAGTTCTTGAGTGTCACAGTACCAGAGAGTCACAGTGCCTGTGTGTCACAGTGCCTGAGTGTCACAGTGATAGAGAGTCACAGTGCCAGAGAGTCACAATGCCTGAGTGTCACAATGCCTGCGTGTCACAGTGCCCGAGTGTCACAGTGTCAAAGATTCACAGTGCCTGAGTGTCCCTGTGCCTGAGAGTCACAGTGCCTGAATGTCATAGTGCCTGAGTGTCACAGTGCCAGAGAGTCACAGTGCCAGAGAGTCACAGTGCCAGAGTGTCACAGTGCCTGAGTGTCAAAGTGCCAGAGAGTCACACTGCCAGAGAGACACAGTGCCTGAGTGTCACAATGCCTGAGTGTCACAGTGCCTGAGTGTCAAAGTTCCAGAGAGTCACACTGCCAGAGAGACACAGTGCCTGAGTGTCACAATGCCTGAGTGTCAGAGTGCCTGAGTGTCACAGTGCCAGAGAGTCACAGTGCCTGAGTGTCAAAATGCCTGAGTGTCACAGTGCCTGAATGAGAAAGTGCCTGAGAGTCGCACTGCCAGAGAGTCACAGTGCCTGAGTGTCACAATGATTGAGTGTCACAGTGCCTGAGTGTAGCAGTGCCTGAGTGTCACAGTGCCTGAGTGTCACAGAGCCAGAGAATCACAGTGCCAGAGAGTCACAGTGCCTGAGTGTCACAGTGCCTGAGTGTCACAATACCTGAGTGTCACCGTACCTCAGTGTCTAAGTGCCAGAGTCACACTGCCAGAGAGTCACACTGCCTGACTGTCACAATGCCTGAGTTTCACTGTGCCTCAGTGTCAAAGTGCCAGAGAGTCACAATGCCAGAGAGTCACACTGCCTGAGTGTCACAATACCTGAGTGTCACAGTGCCAGAGAGTCACAGAGCCTGAGTGTCACAATGCCTGAGTGTCACAGTGCCTGAGTGTAACAGTGCCTGAGTGTCAAAGTGCCTGAGAGTCACTCTGCCTGAGTGTCACAATACCTGAGTGTCACAGTGCCAGAGAGTCACAGTGCCAGAGTCACAGAGCCTGAGTGTCACAATGCCTGAGTGTCACAATGCCTCTGTGTTACAGTGCCTGAGTGTCTCAGTGCCTGAGAGTCACAATGCCCGAGTGTCACAGTGCCAGGGAGTCTCAGTGTCTGAGTGTCACAGTGCCAGAGAATCACAGTGCCTGAGTGTCACAGTGCCTGAGTGTCACAGTGCCAGAGAGTCACAGTGCCTGAGTGTCACAACGCCTGAGTGTCACAGTGCCTGAGTGTCACAGTGCCTGAGTGTCACAGTGCTTGATTGTCGCAGTACCAGTGAGTCACAGTGCCTGAGCGTCATAGTGCCTGAGTGTCACAGTGCCTGAGTGTCACAGTGTCAAAGAGTCACAGTGCCTGAGTGTCACAATGCCTTTTATCGCTGTGCCAGACTGGTACAATGCGTGAGAGTCACAAAGCCTGAGTGTCACAGTGCCTGAGTGCCACCGTACCAGAGTGCCCCAATGCCTCAGAGTCACAGTGCCTAAGTGTCACAGTGCCAGAGAGTCACAGTGCCTGAGTGTCACAGTGCCTGAGAGTCACAGTGCCAGGGAGTCACAGTGCCTGCGTTTCACAATGCCCGTGTGTCACAGTGCCAGGGAGTCACAGTGCAAGAGAGTTTCAGTGCCTGAGAGTCACAGTGCCAGAGATTCACTTTTCCGGAGTGTCACAGTGTATGAGTGTCACAATGACTTAGTGTCACATTGCCAGAGTGTCACAGTGCCAGGGTGTTAAAGTGCCTGAGTATCACAGTGCCAGAGAGTCACAGTGTCTGAGTTTCACAGTGCCTGAGTGTCACAGTGCCAGGGAGTCACAGTGCCTGAGTTTCACAATGCCTGAGTGTCACGGTGCCAGAAAGTTACAGTGCCAGAGTGTCACAGTGCTTGAGTGTCACAGTACCAGAGAGTCACAGTGCCTCTGTGTCACAGAGCCTGAGTGTCAAAGTGCCTGAGAGTCACAGTGCCAGAGAGTCACAGTGCCTGAGTGTCACAATGCCTGAGTGTCACAGTGCCCGAGTGTCACAGTGTCAAAGATTCACAGTGCCTGAGTGTGCCGGTGCCTGAGAGTCACAGTGCCTGAATGTCATAGTGCCTGAGCGTCACAGTGCCAGAGATTCACAGTGCCTGAGTGTCACAACGCCTGAGTGTCACAATGCCTGAGTGTCACAGCGCCTGAGTGTAACAGTGCCTGAGTGTCAAAGTGCCTGAGAGTCAAAGTGCCTGCATGTCACAGAGCCAGAGAGTCACAATACCTGAGTGTCACCGTGCCTGAGTGTCCCAGTGTCAAAGAGTCACAGTGCCTGAGAGTCACAGTGACTGAGTGTCACAATGCATTAGTGTCACAGTGCCAGATTGGCACAATGCCTGAGAGTCACAATGCCTGAGTGTCACAGTGCCAGAGGCTCACAATGCCTGAGTTTCACAGTGCCTGAGACTCACCGTGCCTTATGTCACAATGCCTGAGTTTCACAGTGCCTGAGTGTCACTATGCCAGATAGTCACAGTGCCTTAGTGTCACAGTGCCAGATTGTCACAATGCCTGAGAGTCACAATGCCTGAGTGTCACAGTGCCTGAGTGTCACAGTGCTTGAGTGTCGCAGTACCAGAGAGTCACAGTGCCTGAGCGTCATAGTGCCTGAGTGTCACAGTGCCAGAGAGTCACAGTGCCAGAGAGTCACAGTGCCTGATTGTCAGAATGCCTGAGGGTCACAGTGCCTGAGTGTCACAGGGTCAAGGAGTCACAGTGCGTCAGTGTCACGGTGCCTGAGATTCACAGTGCCAGCGAGTCACAGTGCCAGAGAGTCACCGTGCCTGAGTGTCACAATGCCTGAGTGTCACAGTGCCTGAGTGTCACAGTGCCTGAGTGTCACAATGCCTGGGTGTCAAAGTGCCAGAGAGTCACACTGCCAGAGAGTCACACTGCCAGAGAGCAACAGTGCCTGAGTGTCACAATGCCTGAGTGTAACTGTGCCTGAGTGTAAGAGTGCCTGTATGTCAAAGTGCCTGAGAGTCACAGTGCCTGAGTGTCACAGAGCCAGAGAGTCACAGTGCCTGAGTGTCACAATGCCTGAGTGTCACAGTGCCTGAGTGTCACAGTGCTTGAGTGTCGCAGTACCAGAGAGTCACAATGCCTGAGGGTCACAGTGCCTGAGTGTCACAGGGTCAAGGAGTCACAGTGCGTCAGTGTCACGGTGCCTGAGATTCACAGTGCCAGCGAGTCACAGTGCCAGAGAGTCACCGTGCCTGAGTGTCACAATGCCTTAGTGTCACATTGCCAGAGTGTCACAGTGCCAGGGTGTTAAGGTGCCTGAGTATCACAGTGCCAGAGAGTCACAGTGCCTGAGTTTCACAATGCCTGAGTGTCACAGTGCCAGAAAGTTACAGTGCCAGAGTGTCACAGTGCTTGAGTGTCACAGTACCAGAGAGTCACAGTGCCTGTGTGTCACAGTGCCTAAGTATCAAAGTGCCTGAGAGTCACAGTGCCTGAGTGTCACAGTGATAGAGAGTCACAGTGCCAGAGAGTCACAATGCCTGAGTGTCACAATGCCTGAGTGTCACAGTGCCCGAGTGTCACAGTGTCAAAGATTCACAGTGCCTGAGTGTCCCTGTGCCTGAGAGTCACAATGCCTGAATGTCATAGTGCCTGAGTGTCACAGTGCCAGAGAGTCACAGTGCCAGAGAGTCACAGTGCCAGAGTGTCACAGTGCCTGAGTGTCAAAGTGCCAGAGAGTCACACTGCCAGAGAGACACAGTGCCTGAGTGTCACAATGCCTGAGTGTCACAGTGCCTGAGTGTCAAAGTTCCAGAGAGTCACACTGCCAGAGAGACACAGTGCCTGAGTGTCACAATGCCTGAGTGTCAGAGTGCCTGAGTGTCACAGTGCCAGAGAGTCACAGTGCCTGAGTGTCAAAATGCCTGAGTGTCACAGTGCCTGAATGAGAAAGTGCCTGAGAGTCGCACTGCCAGGGAGTCACAGTGCCTGAGTGTCACAATGATTGAGTGTCACAGTGCCTGAGTGTAGCAGTGCCTGAGTGTCACAGTGCCTGAGTGTCACAGAGCCAGAGAGTCACAGCGCCACAGAGTCACAGTGCCTGAGTGTCACAATACCTGAGTGTCACCGTACCTCAGTGTCTAAGTGCCAGAGTCACACTGCCAGAGAGTCACACTGCCTGACTGTCACAATGCCTGAGTTTCACTGTGCCTCAGTGTCAAAGTGCCAGAGAGTCACAATGCCAGAGAGTCACACTGCCTGAGTGTCACAATACCTGAGTGTCACAGTGCCAGAGAGTCACAGAGCCTGAGTGTCACAATGCCTGAGTGTCACAGTGCCTGAGTGTAACAGTGCCTGAGTGTCAAAGTGCCTGAGAGTCACACTGCCTGAGTGTCACAATACCTGAGTGTCACAGTGCCAGAGAGTCACAGTGCCAGAGTCACAGAGCCTGAGTGTCACAATGCCTGAGTGTCACAATGCCTCTGTGTTACAGTGCCTGAGTGTCTCAGTGCCTGAGAGTCACAATGCCCGAGTGTCACAGTGCCAGGGAGTCTCAGTGTCTGAGTGTCACAGTGCCAGAGAATCACAGTGCCTGAGTGTCACAGTGCCTGAGTGTCACAGTGCCAGAGAGTCACAGTGCCTGAGTGTCACAACGCCTGAGTGTCACAGTGCCTGAGTGTCACAGTGCCTGAGTGTCACAGTGCTTGAGTGTCGCAGTACCAGTGAGTCACAGTGCCTGAGCGTCATAGTGCCTGAGTGTCACAGTGCCTGAGTGTCACAGTGTCAAAGAGTCACAGTGCCTGAGTGTCACAATGCCTTTTATCGCTGTGCCAGACTGGTACAATGCGTGAGAGTCACAAAGCCTGAGTGTCACAGTGCCTGAGTGCCACCGTACCAGAGTGCAACAATGCCTCAGAGTCACAGTGCCTAAGTGTCACAGTGCCAGAGAGTCACAGTGCCTGAGTGTCACAGTGCCTGAGAGTCACAATGCCCGTGTGTCACAGTGCCAGGGAGTCACAGTGCAAGAGAGGTTCAGTGCCTGAGAGTCACAGTGCCAGAGATTCACTTTTCCGGAGTGTCACAGTGTATGAGTGTCACAATGACTTAGTGTCACATTGCCAGAGTGTCACAGTGCCAGGGTGTTAAAGTGCCTGAGTATCACAGTGCCAGAGAGTCACAGTGTCTGAGTTTCACAGTGCCTGAGTGTCACAGTGCCAGGGAGTCACAGTGCCTGAGTTTCACAATGCCTGAGTGTCACGGTGCCAGAAAGTTACAGTGCCAGAGTGTCACAGTGCTTGAGTGTCACAGTACCAGAGAGTCACAGTGCCTCTGTGTCACAGAGCCTGAGTGTCAAAGTGCCTGAGAGTCACAGTGCCTTAGTGTCACAGTGCCAGAGAGTCACAGTGCCTGAGTGTCACAATGCCTGAGTGTCACAGTGCCCGAGTGTCACAGTGTCAAAGATTCACAGTGCCTGAGTGTGCCGGTGCCTGAGAGTCACAGTGCCTGAATGTCATAGTACCTGAGTGTCACAGTGCCAGAGAGTCACAGTGCCTGAGTGTCACAATGCCTGAGTGTCACAGTGCCTGAGCGTCACAGTGCCAGAGAGTCACAGTGCCTGAGTGTCACAACGCCTGAGTGTCACAGTGCCTGAGTGTCAAAGTGCCAGAGAGTCGCACTGCCAGAGAGTCACAGTGCCTGAGTGTCACAATGCCTGAGTGTCACAGCGCCTGAGTGTAACAGTGCCTGAGTGTCAAAGTGCCTGAGAGTCAAAGTGCCTGCATGTCACAGAGCCAGAGAGTCACAATACCTGAGTGTCACCGTGCCTGAGTGTCCCAGTGTCAAAGAGTCACAGTGCCTGAGAGTCACAGTGACTGAGTGTCACAATGCATTAGTGTCACAGTGCCAGATTGGCACAATGCCTGAGAGTCACAATGCCTGAGTGTCACAGTGCCAGAGGCTCACTGTGCCTGAGTTTCACAGTGCCTGAGACTCACCGTGCCTTATGTCACAATGCCTGAGTTTCACAGTGCCTGAGTGTCACTATGCCAGATAGTCACAGTGCCTTAGTGTCACAGTGCCAGATTGTCACAATGCCTGAGAGTCACAATGCCTGAGTGTCACAGTGCCTGAGTGTCACAGTGCTTGAGTGTCGCAGTACCAGAGAGTCACAGTGCCTGAGCGTCATAGTGCCTGAGTGTCACAGTGCCAGAGAGTCACAGTGCCAGAGAGTCACAGTGCCTGATTGTCACAATGCCTGAGGGTCACAGTGCCTGAGTGTCACAGGGCCAAGGAGTCACAGTGCGTCAGTGTCACGGTGCCTGAGATTCACAGTGCCAGCGAGTCACAGTGCCAGAGAGTCACTGTGCCTGAGTGTCACAATGCCTGAGTGTCACAGTGCCTGAGTGTCACAGTGCCTGAGTGTCACAATGCCTGTGTGTCACAGTGCCTGAGTGTCAAAGTGCCAGAGAGTCACACTGCCAGAGAGCAACAGTGCCTGAGTGTCACAATGCCTGAGTGTTACAGTGCCTGAGTGTAAGAGTGCCTGTATGTCAAAGTGCCTGAGAGTCACAGTGCCTGAGTGTCACAGAGCCAGAGAGTCACAGTGCCTGAGTGTCACAATGCCTGAGTGTCACAGTGCCTGAGTGTCACAGTGCTTGAGTGTCCAGTACCAGAGAGTCACAGTGCCTGAGCGTCATAGTGCCTGAGTGTCACAGTGCCAGAGAGTCACAGTGCCTGATTGTCACAATGCCTGAGGGTCACAGTGCCTGAGTGTCACAGGGTCAAGGAGTCACAGTGCGTCAGTGTCACGGTGCCTGAGATTCACAGTGCCAGCGAGTGACAGTGCCAGAGAGTCACCGTGCCTGAGTGTCACAATGCCTGAGTGTCACATTGCCTGAGTGTCACAGTGTCAAAGAGTCCAGTGCGTGAGTGCCACGGTGCCTGAGAGTCACAGTGCATGAGTGTCACAGTGCCTGAGTGTCACAGTGTCAAAGAGTCACAGTGCGTGAGTGTCACGGTGCCTGAGACTCACAGTGCCTAAGTGTCTAAGTGCCAGCGAGTCACACTGCCAGAGAGCCACAGTGCCTGAGTGTCACAATGCCTGAGTGTCACAGTGCCTGAGTGTAGGATTGCCTGTGTGTCAAAGTGCCTGGGAGTCACAGTGCCTGAGTGTCACAGAGCCAGAGAGTCACAGTGCCTGAGTGTCACATTTCCGGAGTGTCCCAGTGCCGGAGTCTCACAGTGCGAGAGAGTCACAGTGCCAGAGAGTCACAGTGCCGGACACTCACAGTGCCTGAGCGTCACAGTGCCTGAGTGTCACAGTGCCTGAGAGTCACAGTGCCTGAGTGTCACAATGCCTGTCACTGTGCCAGAGAGTCACAGACTCCGAGTGTCTCAGCGCCTGAGAGTCACAGTGCCTGAGACTCACAGTGCCTCAGTGTCAGAGTGCCTGAGTGTCATAGTGCCAGAGAGTCACAGTGCCAGAGAGTTACAATGCCTGAGCGTCACAATGCCTGAGTGTCACAGTGCCTGAGTGTCACAGTGTCAAAGAGTCACAGTGCCTGACTCTCATGGTGCCTGAGTGTCACAGTGCCTGGAAGTCACAGTGCCTGAGTGTCACAATGACTTTGTGTCACAGTGCCAGATTGGCACAATGCCTGAGAGTCAAAATGCCTGAGTATCACAGTGCCTGAGTGCCACCGTGCCAGAGTGCCACAATGCCTGAGAGTCACAGTGCCTGAGTGTCACAGTGCCTGAGTGTCACAGTGTCAAAGAGTCACTGTGCCTGAGTGTCACAATGCCTTAGTGTAACTGTGCCAGACTGGTACAATGCCTGAGAGTCACAAAGCCTGAGTATCACAGTGCCTGAGTGCCACCGTACTAGAGTGCCACAATGCCTCAGAGTCACAGTGCCTGAGTGTCACAGTGCAAGACAGTCACAGTGCCTGAGTGTCACAGTGCCTTAGAGTCACAATGGCCGTGTGTCACAGTGCCAGGGAGTCACAGTGCAAGAGAGGTACAGTGCCTGAGTGTCACAGTGCCTGAGAGTCACAGTGCCAGAGAGTCACTTTGCCTGAGTGTCACAGTGTCTGAGTGTCACAAAGCCTTAGTGTCACATTGTCAGAGTGTCACAGTGCCAGGGTGTTGCAGTGCCTGAGTATCACAGTGCCAGAGAGTCACAGTGCCTGAGTGTCACAGTGCCAGAGTGTCACAGTGCTTGAGTGTCACAGTACCAGAGAGTCACAGTGCCTGTGTGTCACAGTGTCTGAGTGTCAAAGTGCCTGAGAGTCACAGTGCCTGAGTGTCACAGTGTCTGAGAGTCACAGTGCCAGAGAGTCACTTTGCCTGAGTGTCACAGTGTCTGAGTGTCACAAAGCCATAGTGTCACATTGCCAGAGTGTCACAGTGCCAGGGTGTTACAGTGCCTGAGTATCACAGTGCCAGAGAGTCACAATGCCTGAGTTTCACAATGCCTGAGTGTCACAGTGCCAGAAAGTTACAGTGCCAGAGTGTCACAGTGCTTGAGTGTCACAGTACCAGAGAGTCACAGTGCCTGTGTGTCACAGTGTCTGAGTGTCAAAGGGCCTGAGAGTCACAGTGCCTGAGTGCCACAGTGCCAGAGAGTCACAGTGCCAGAGAGTCACAATGCCTAAGTGTCACAATGCCTGAGTGTCACAGTGTCAAAGAGTCACAGTGCCTGAGTGTCATGGTGCCTGATTGTCACAGTGCCAGAGAGTCACAGTGCCTGAGTGTCACAATGCATTAGTGTCACAGTGCCAGATTGGCACAATGCCTGATAATCACAGTGCCTGAGTGTCACAGTGCCAGAGGATCACAGTACCTGAGATTCACAGTGCCTGAGAGTCACCGTGCCTTATGTCACAATGCCTGAGTGTCACAGTCCCTGAGTGTCACTGTGCCAGATAGTCACAGTGCCTTAGTGTCACAGTGCCAGAGAGTCACAGTGCCAGAGAGTCACAATGCCTGAGTGTCACAATGCCTGAGTGTCACAGTGCCCGAGTGTCACAGTGTCTAAGATTCACAGTGCCTTAGTGTCCCGGTGCCTGAGAGTCACAGTGCCTGAGTGTCACAGTGCCAGAGAGTCACGGTCCCAGAGAGTCACAATGCCTGAGTGTCACCGTGCCTGAGTGTCACAGTTCATGAGTGTCACAGTGCTTGAGTGTCACAGTGCCAGAGAGTCACAGTGCCAGAGAGTCACAATGCCTGAGTGTCACAGTGCCAGAGTGTCACAGTGTCAAAGAGTCACAGTGCCTGAGTGTCATGGAGCCTGATTGTCACAGTGCCAGAGAGTGACAGTGTCTGAGTGTCACAATACCTGACTGTCACCGTGCCTGAGTGTCACAGTGTCAAAGAGTCACAGTGCCTGAGTGTCATGGTGCCTGATTGTCACAATGCCTGAGAGTCACATTGACTGAGTGTCACAATGCATTAGTGTCACAGTGCCAGATTGGCACAATGCCTGAGTGTCACAGTGCCAGAGGATCACAGTACCTGAGATTCATAGTGCCTGAGAGTCACCGTGCCTTATGTCACAATGCCTGGGTGTCACAGTGCCTGAGTGTCAAAGTGCCAGAGAGTCACACTGCCATAGAGCCACAGTGCCTGAGTGTCACAATGCCTGAGTGTCACAGTGCCTGAGTGTAAGAGTGCCTGTGTGTCAAAGTGCCTGAGAGTCACAGTGCCTGAGTGTCACAGAGCCAGAGAGTCACAGTGCCTGAGTGTCACAATGCCTGAGTGTCACAGTGCCTGAGTGTCACAGTGTCAAAGAGTCCAGTGCGTGAGTGTCACGGTGCCTGAGAGTCACAGTGCGTGAGTGTCACAGTGCCAGAGTGTCACAGTGCCAGAGAGTCACAGTGACTGAGTGTCACATTTCCGGAGTGTCACAGTGCCTGAGTGTCACATTGCCAGAGAGTCACAGTGCCAGGGAGTCACAGTGACTGAGTGTAATGGTTTGAACCTTAGCTGGGAGTTGAAAGCCTAGATAGGGGAAAGGTTGAGAATCTCTCCCCCACTTCCCCTCCTCTCCCCAAACAGATGGGGGAAAAAAAAAAAAGGGTAATGAGCGGATCCACAAAACAATAATCTGGAGTCGGCTTGGAAGTAGAGAGTTGAAGAATTTTCTTTAAACTGTATAACAATAACAGGAAGGGTTCACCAGCATCACGAGTCAGGGAGCCTAAAAGCTTCGCCTCCCTCTTATCCAGGTCCACTGTGTCCACCCCCTCGTCCCAGCATCTCAGGGCCCAGCTTAGTATTGGCTCACCCTCTCTCCTTGCGTAGTCCAGACGAGTTTGCCTTAGTTCCTTTCTGGGCAGCGATGTAACAGTTATTTCCTGGTCTGACTCATCCTCATCCACCGCTGTGTTCTGTGAGGTGCTGGGGCCTGCTGAGGTTCCTTCCTCACCATCTGTGCTAGGTGATGATTTTTGACTTCTTTTCCTGCGTGTGGTGACCGGCGCTAGAGAGACTGCATTGGCAGGAGCATCAGGGGTTAAGTGTGGAACTGCTGGTGGTGGGGCAAACCCTTGTTCTTGGGACTCAGGCTGAGATCTGGCACACTCATTACAACCTGACCCCTCCCTCTTTGTGTTTACAGAGTGCTTACAATGCCCACAGCAGACACGCCTCCAGTCGTTAAAGAGTGCAATGGAGTGTGTTATCACCCTCCAAAGAGCTCTTAATGGGTTAGCTTGTCCCCCACCCAACACGGTCACAGCAAATGCCCCTATAAGGATTACATCTAAGCATATGGAGTATATTGCAATGTAAAGCAATTTTCCATCACAGGCACTTTTATCTACACCATTGGCTTCATAGCCTGCTTCAGGATGATTTCCTATGTTAGAAAAATTACCACTGACAGTGAAATTCAATGAATTCAAGAGGTACATGCCCAGCTTCATTGGTAAAGTTTTTATCCAGTTGAGCAGCATCTCTATCATTAACCACACCACATGGTAAGTTATTAATTTGTAGATGTGGGTCCAAAAGATCCAGCCAAACACCCATGCAAAGGCTTGGACTATCAGGTTCTTTAAAATTGCCATCTCTACTTCCAGTCCCTTTTTCAGACAAAGTATTGCTTTCCCAATGCAAGATTAATTTCCAAACCCCACGTTGGAGGCGCCAAAAAATGTAATGGTTTGAACCTTAGCTGGGAGTTGAAAGCCCAGATAGGGGAAAGGTTGAGAATCTCTCCCCCACTTCCCCTCCTCTCCCCAAACAGAGGGGGAAAAAAAAAAAAAAGGGTAAGGAGCGGATCCACAAAACAATAATCTGGAGTCGGCTTGGAAGTAGAGAGGTGAAGAATTTTCTTTAAACTGTATAACAATAACAGGAAGGGTTCACAAGGGACAAGGAACAAGGATGGATGGGAGGGGGACAAGAGAAAAATAATACAAAACCAGTCTTTTCTCTGAGGAGGTGTGGAGGCAGCAGGGAGAAGGATCAGGTCCGGCCACGTGGCTGAGGAGCAGGAGGGCAGATGCAGCAGCTCTCATCCAGCAGAGGCAGGAGCCAAAAGGAAGCGCCAACAGCTATGATGTCCTGCTTTTATACCCTAGCTGGGCAGGGAGGGGGGAGTGGAACAGACTCAACTTCCTAGGGGAAAACGCCTCGCAGGGGAGGGAAAAGTACGGCAAGCCCTCCACTCAGCTTTATTTTTTTTAGAAAAGGGCGTTAACCCACCACACTGAGTGTCACAGTGCCAGAGTGTCACAGTTCTGAGAGTCACAGTGCCGGAGACTCACAGTGCCTGAGCGTCACAGTGCCTGAGAGTCACCATGCCTTATGTCACAATGCCTGTCACTGTGCCAGAGAGTCACAGAGTCCGAGTGTCTCAGTGCCTGAGACTCACAGTGCCTGAGACTCACAGTGCCTCAGTGTCACAGTGCCAGGGAGTCACAGTGACTGAGAGTCACAGTTCCAGAGAGTCACAGTGCCTGAGTGTCACAGTGCCTCAGTGTCATAGTGCCAGAGAGTCACAGTGCCAGACAGTCACAATCCCTGAACGTCACAATGCCTGAGTGTCACAGTGCCTGAGTGTCACAGTGTCAAAGAGTCACAGTGCCTGACTCTCATGGTGCCTGAGTATCACAGTGCCTGGAAGTCACAGTGCCTGAGTGTCACAATGCCTTAGTGTCACAGTGCCAGATTGGCACAATGCCTGAGAGTCAAAATGCCTGAGTATCACAGTGCCTGAGTGCCACCGTGCCAGAGTGTCACAATGCCTGAGAGTCACAGTGCCTGAGTGTCACAGTGCCTGAGTGTCACAGTGTCAAAGAGTCACTGTGCCTGAGTGTCACAATGCCTTAGTGTAACTGTACCAGACTGGCACAATGCCTGAGAGTCACAAAGCCTGAGTATCACAGTGCCTGAGTGCCACCGTACCAGAGTGCCACAATGCCTCAGAGTCACAGTGCCTGAGTGTCACAGTGCCTGAGAGTCACAGTGCCTGAGTGTCACAGTGCCTTAGAGTCACAATGGCCGTGTGTCACAGTGCCAGGGAGTCACAGTGCAAGAGAGGTACAGTGCCTGAGTGTCACAGTGCCTGAGAGTCACAGTGCCAGAGAGTCACTTTGCCTGAGTGTCACAGTGTCTGAGTGTCACAAAGCCTTAGTGTCACATTGCCAGAGTGTCACAGTGCCAGGGTGTTACACTGCCTGAGTATCACAGTGCCAGAGAGTCACAGTGCCTGAGTTTCACAGTGCATGAGTGTCACAGTGCCTGAGTGTCACAGTGTCTGAGTGTCACAGTGCCTGAGAGTCACATTGCCTGAGTGTCACAGTGTCTGAGTGTCACAAAGCCATAGTGTCACATTGCCAGAGTGTCACAGTGCCAGGGTGTTACAGTGCCTGAGTATCACAGTGCCAGAGAGTCACAATGCCTGAGTTTCACAATGCCTGAGTGTCACAGTGCCAGAAAGTTACAGTGCCAGAGTGTCACAGTGCTTGAGTGTCACAGTACCAGAGAGTCACAGTGCCTGTGTGTCACAGTGTCTGAGTGTCAAAGTGCCTGAGAGTCACAGTGCCTGAGTGTCACAGTGCCAGAGAGTCACAGTGCCAGAGAGTCACAATGCCTGAGTATCACAATGCCTGAGTGTCACAGTGTCAAAGAGTCACAGTGCCTGAGTGTCATGGTGCCTGATTGTCACAGTGCCAGAGAGTCACATTGACTGAGTGTCACAATGCATTAGTGTCACAGTGCCAGATTGGCACAATGCCTGAGAGTCACAATGCCTGAGTGTCACAGTGCCAGAGGATCACAGTACCTGAAATTCACAGTGCCTGAGAGTCACCGTGCCTTATGTCACAATGCCTGAGTGTCACAGTCCCTGAGTGTCACTGTGCCAGATAGTCACAGTGCCTTAGTGTCACAGTGCCAGAGAGTCACAGTGCCAGAGAGTCACAATGCCTGAGTGTCACAATGCCTGAGTGTCACAGTGCCCGAGTGTCACAGTGTCTAAGATTCACAGTGCCTGAGTGTCCCGGTGCCTGAGAGTCACAGTGCCTGAGTGTCACAGTGCCAGAGAGTCACGGTGCCAGAGAGTCACAATGCCTGAGAGTCACCGTGCCTGAGTGTCACAGTGCATGAGTGTCACAGTGCTTGAGTGTCACAGTACCAGAGAGTCACAGTGCCTGAGCGTCACAGTGCCTGAGTCTCAAAGTGCCTGAGAGTCACAGTGCCTGAGAGTCACAGTGCCAGAGAGTCACAGTGCCAGAGAGTCACAATGCCTGAGTGTCACAATGCCTGAGTGTCACAGTGCCCGAGTGTCACAGTGCCCGTGTGTCACAGTGTCAAAGATTCACAGTGCGTGAGTGTCCCGGTGCCTGAGAGTCACAGTGCCTAATGTCAGAGTGCCTGAGTGTCACAGTGCCCGAGTGTCACAGTGTCAAAGATTCACAGTGCCTGAGACTCACTGTGCCTTAGGTCACAATGCCTGAGTGTCACAGTGCCTGAGTGTCACTGTGCCAGATAGTCACAGTGCCTTAGTTTCACAGTGCCAGATTGTCACAATGCCTGAGTGTCACAGTGCCAGAGGCTCACAGTGCCTGAGTTTCACAGTGCCTGAGAGTCACCGTGCCAGAGTGCCACAATGCCTGAGAGTCACAGTTCCTGAGTCTCACGGTGCCTGAGTGTCACAGTGTCAAAGAGTCACTGTGCCTGAGTGTCACAATGCCTTAGTGTCACTATGCCAGATTGGTACAATGCCTGAGAGTCACAAAGCCTGAGTGTCACAGTGCCTGAGAGTCACAATGCCCGTGTGTCACAGTGCCAGGGAGTCGCAGTGCAAGAGAGGTACAGTCCCTGAGTGTCACAGTGCCTGAGAGTCACAGTGCCAGAGAGTCACTTTGCCTGAGTGTCACAGTGCCTGAGTGTCACAGTGCCATAGAGTCACTGTGCCAGAGAGTCACAGTGCCTGAGTGTCACAACGCCTGAATGTCACGGTGCCTGAGTGTCACAGTGCCTGAGTGTCACAGTGCGTGAGTGTCACAGTACCAGAGAGTCACAGTGCCTGAGCGTCACAGTGCCTGAGCGTCACAGTGCCTGAGTGTCAAAGTGCCAGAGAATCACAGTGCCTGAGTGTCACAGTGCCTGAGTGTCACAGTGCCTGAGTGTCACAGTGCCAGAGAGTCAAAGTGCCTGTGTGTCACAACGCCTGAGTGTCATAGTGCCTGAGTGCCACAGTGCTTGAGTGTTACAGTGCTTGACTGTCACAGTACCAGAGAGTCACAGTGCCTGAGTGTCACAGTGCCTGAGTGTCACAGTGCCAGAGAGTCACAGTGCGAGAGAGTCACAGTGCCTGAGTGTCACAATGCCTGAGTGTCACAGTGCCTGAGTGTCACAGTGTCAAACAGTCACAGTGCGTGAGTGTCGCGGTGCCTGAGAGTCACAGTGCCTGAGTGTCACAGTGCCAGAGAGTCACAGTGCCAGAGAGTCACAGAGAGTGAGTGTCAGATTGCTGGAGTGTCAGAGTGCCTGAGTGTCACATTGCCAGAGAGTCACAGTGCCAGGGAGTCACAGTGCCTGATTGTCACAGTGCGAGAGAGTCACAGTGCCAGAGAGTCTGATTCCCTGCATTTGGCACTAATCCCTACGGATTTGGGTCTGATCCCCACGGATTTGGGTCTGATTCCCTGGATTTGGGTCTGATCCCCACGGATTTGGGTCTGATTCCCTCGATTTGGGTCTGATCCCTACGGATTTGGGTCTGATTCCCTGGATTTCTCAGTGATCCCCTAAATATGGCTCTGGTGCTCATGGAAGTGGGTCTGATTCCCTGGATTTGGGACTGATCCCTACGGATTTGGGTCTGATGCCCAGGATTTGGGCTTGATCCCAAAGGATGTGGGTCTGATCCCCTGGATTTGGGACTGATCCCTACAGATTTGGGTCTGATCCCCTGGATTTGGGTCTGATCCACTGGATTTCTGTCTGATTCCCTGGATTTCTCAGTGATCCCCTTAATATGGGTCTGATGCTCATGGATTTGGGTCTGATGGTCATGGATTTGGGTCTGATCCCCACGGATTTGGGTTTGATACCTACGGATTT
This sequence comes from Dryobates pubescens, assembly GCF_014839835.1. Lineage (NCBI taxonomy): Eukaryota > Metazoa > Chordata > Aves > Piciformes > Picidae > Dryobates > Dryobates pubescens. The sequence goes on from NW_026530813.1 coordinate 40,798, forward strand.
GGGTCTGATTCCCTGGATTTCTGAGTGATACCATGAATATGGGACTGATGCGCATGGAATTGGGTCTGATTCCCTGGATTTGGGACTGATCCCTATGGATGTGGGTCTTATTCCCTGGATTTGAGTCTGATTCCTCTGGATTTGGGTTTAATTCCCTGGATTTCTGAGTGATCCCCTGGTTATGGGTCTGATGCGCATGGAATTGGGTCTGATTCCATGGATTTGGCACTGATCACTACGGATTTGGGTCTGATCCCCACAGATTTGGGTCTGATTCCCTGGATTTGGGTCTGATTCCCTGGATTTGGGTCTCATTCCCCTGGATTTTGGCCTGAACCCAAAGGATTTGGGTCTGATTCCCTGGATTTCTCAGTGATCCCCTCAATATGGGTGTGATGCTCATGGAATTGGGTCTGATTCCCTGGATTTGGGACTGATCCCTACGGATTTGGGTCTGATGCCCAGGATTTGGGTTTGATCCCTACGGATTTGGGTCTGATCCCTACGGATTTGGGTCTGATCCCCTGGATTTGGGTCTGATTCCCTGGATTTCTGAGTGATCCCCTGGATATGGGTCTGATGCGCATGGAATTGGGTCTGATTCAGTGTATTTGGCACTGATCCCCACAGATTTGGGTCCGATTCCCAAGATTTGGGTCTGACTCCCTGGATTTGGGTCTAATTCCCGTGGATTTGGACAGATTCCCTGGATTTGGGACTCATTCCTGCACATTTCGGTCTGATTCCCCTGGATTTGGGTCTGATCCCTACGGATTTGGAATGATTCAGTGGATTTGATTCTGATTCCCCTGGATTTGAGTCTGATCCCTCCGGATTTGGGTCTGATTCCCCGGATTTCTCAGTGATCCCCTCAAAATGGGTCTGATACTCATGGAATTGGGTCTGTTTCCTTGGATTTCTGAATGATCCCCTGGATATGGGTCTGATGCGCATGGAATTGGGTCTGATTCCCTGCATTTGGCACTGATCCCTACGGATTTGGGTCTGATCCCCACGGATTTGGGTCTCATTCCCAGGATTTGGGTCTGATTCCCCTGGATTTGTGTCTGATCCCTACGGATTTGGGTCTGATTCCCTGGATTTCTCAGTGATCCCCTAAATATGGGTCTGATGCTCATGGAAGTGGGTCTGATTCCCTGGATTCGGGACTGATCCCTACGGATTTGGGTCTGATTCAGTGGATTTGATTCTGATTCCCCTGGATTTGGGACTGATCCCTACGGATTTGGGTCTGATGCCCAGGATTTGGGTTTGATCCCAAAGGATTTGGGTCTGATCCCCTGGATTTGGGTCTGATCCCTACAGATTTGGGTCTGATTCCCTGGATTTGGGTCTGATTCTCTGGATTAGGTTCTGATTTCACGTATTTTGGCCTGAACCCAAAGGATTTGGGGCTGATTCCCTGGATTTGGGACTCATTCCAACACATTTAGGTCTGATTCCCCTGGATTTGAGTCTGATCCCTACGGATTTGGGTCTGATTCCCTGGATTTCTCAGTGATCCCCTCAATATGGGTGTGATGCTCATGGAATTGGGTCCGATTCCCTGGATTTGGTTCTGATTTCAGTGTATTTCGGCCTGAACCCAAAGGATTTGGGTCTGATTCCCTGGATTTGGGACTCATTTCTTCACATTTAGGTCTGATTCCCCTGGATTTGAGTCTTATCCCTACGGATTTGGGTCTGATTCCCTGGATTTGAGTCTGATTCCCCTGGATTTGGGAGTGATCCCCACAGATTTGGGTCTGATTCATCGGATTTCTCTGTGATCCCCTCAATATGGGACTGATGCGCATGGAATTGGGTCTGATTCCATGGATTTGGGTCTGATCCCTACGGATTTGGGTCCGATCCCCACGGATTTGTGTCTGACTCCCAGGATTTGGGTCTGATTCCCCGGATTTGGTTCTGATTTCACTGTATTTTGGCCTGAACCCAAAGGATTTGTGTCTGATTCCCTGGATTTGGGACTCATTCCTACACATTAGGTCTGATTCCCCTGGATTTGAGTCTGATCCCTACGGATTTGGGTCTGATTCCCTGGATTTGAGTCTGATTCCCCTGGATTTGGGTGTGATCCCCACGGATTTGGGTCTGATTCCCCGGATTTCTCAGTGATCCCCTCAATATGGGTCTGATGCTCATGGAATTGGGTCTGTTTCCTTGGATTTCTGAATGATCCCCTGGATATGGGTATGATGCGCATGGAATTGGGTCTGATTCCCTGCATTTGGCAATAATCCCTACGGATTTGGGTCTGATCCCCAAGGATTTGGGTCTGATTCCCTGGATTTGGGTCTGATTCCCTGGATTTGGGTCTGATTCCCCCGGATTTGGGTCTGATTCCCTGGATTTGGGTCTGATTTCACTGTATTTTGGCCTGAACCCAAAGGATTTGTGTCCGATTTCCTGGATTTGGGACTCATTCCTACACATTTTTGTCTGAATCCCCTGGATTTGTGTCTAATCCCTACAGATTTGGGTCTGATTCCCTGGATTTGGGTCTGATCCCCCGGATTTGGGTCTGATTCCCTGGATTTGGGTCTGATTCCCAGGATTTGAGTCTGATTCCCTGGGATTTGGGTATGATGCCCACGGATTTGTGTCTGATTCCCCGGATTTCTCTGTGATCCCCTCAATATGCGTCTGATGCTCATGGAATTGGGTCTGATTCCCTGGATTTGGCACTGATTCCTACGGATTTGGGTCTGATCCCCACGGATTTGGGTCTGATTTCCAGGATTTGGGTCTGATTCCCTGGATTTAGGACTGATCTCCAGGATTTGGGTCTGATTCCCCTGAAATTGGGTCTTATCCCGATGGATTTTGGTCTGATTCCCTGGCTTTCTCAGTTATCCCGTTAATATGGGTCTGTTGCTCATGGATTTGGGTCTGATGATCATGGATTTGGGTCTGATCCCCACGGATTTGGGTGATTCCCTGGATTTGGGCCTGATCCCTACGGATTTGTCTGATCCCCTGGATTTGAGTCTGATTCCTCTGGATTTGGGTGTGATTCCCTGGATTTGGGACTCATTCCTTCACATTTAGGTCTCATTCCCCTGGATTTGGGTCTGAATCCCAGGATTTGAGTCTGATTCCCCGGGATTTGGGTATGATGCCCACGGATTTGGGTCTGATTCCCCGGATTTCTCTGTGATCCCCTCAATATGGGTCTGATGCTCATGGAATTGGGTCTGATTCCCTGGATTTGGGGCTGATCCCTACGGATTTGGGTCTGATCCCCACGGATTTGGGTCTGATTCCCAGGATTTGGGACTCATTCCTACACATTTCGGTCTGATTCCCTGGATTTGGGTCTCATTCCCATGGATTTGGGTCTGATCTCCAGGATTTGGGTCTGATTCCCCTGAAATTGGGTCTTATCCCGATGGATTTTGGTCTTATTCCCTGGATTTCTGAGTGATCCCCTGAATATGGGTCTGATGCGCATGGAATTGGGTCTGTTTCCTTGGATTTCTGAATGATCCCCTGGATATGGGTCTGATGCGCATGGAATTGGCTCTGATTCCCTGGATTTGGCACAGATCCCTACGGATTTGGGTCTGATCCCCACAGATTTGGGTCTGATTCCCTGTATTTGGGTCTGATTCCCGTGGATTTGGGTCTGATCCCTACGGATTTGGGTCTGATTCCCCGAGATTTGGGTATGATGCCCACGGATTTGGGTCTGATTCCCCGGATTTCTCAGTGATCCCCTCAATATGGGTCTGATGCGCATGGAATTGGGTCTGATTCCCTGCATTTGGCACTGATCCCTACGGATTTGGGTCTGATTCCCTGGATTTCTGAGTGATCCCCTGAACATGGGTCTGATGTGCATGGAATTGGGTCTGATTCCCTGGATTTGGCACTGATCCCTACGGATTTGGGTCTGATGCCCTGGATTTGGGTTTGATCCCTACGGATTTGGCACTGATCCCCTGGATTTGGGTCTGATCCCTACGGATTTGGGTCTGATCCCCTGGATTTGGGTCTGATCCCCTTCATTTGGGTCTGATTCCCTGGATTTCTGAGTGATCCCCTGGATAAGGGTCTGATGCGCATGGAATTGGGTCTGATTCAGTGGATTTGGCACTGATCCCCACGGATTTGGGTCCGATTCCCATGATTTGGGTCTGACTCCCTATATTTGGGTCTAATTCCCGTGGATTTGGTCGGATTCCCTGGATTTGGGACTCATTCCTACACATTTCGGTCTGATTCCCCTGGATTTGGGTCTGATCCCTACGGATTTGGGTCTGATTCAGTGGATTTGATTCTGATTCCCCTGGATTTGGGTCTGATCCCTACGGAGTTGTGTCTGATTCCCTGGATTTCTGAGTGATCCCCTGAATATGGGGCTGATGCACATGGAATTGGCTCTGATTCCCTGGATTTGGCACTGATCCCTACGGATTTGGGTCTGATCCCCACGGATTTGGGTCTGATTCCCAGGATTTGGGTCTGATTCCCTGGATTTGGGTCTAAGTCCCGTGGATTTATGTCTGATTCCCTGCATTTGGGACTGATCTCCAGGATTTGGGTCTGATTCCCCTGAAATTGGGTCTTCATCCCGATGGATTTTGGTCTGATTCCCCTGAAATTGGGTCTTCATCCCGATGGATTTTGGTCTGATTCCCTGGATTTCTCAGTGATCCCCTTAATATGGGTATGATGCTCATGGATTTGGGTCTGATTCCCTGGATTTGGCACTGATTCCTACGGATTTGGGTGATTCCCTGGATTTGGGCCTGATCCCTACGGATTTGGGTCTGATCCCCTGGATTTGGCCCTGATCCCCTGGATTTGGGTCTGATTCCCTGGATTTGGGACTGATCCCTACGGATTTGGTTCTGATTCCCTGGATTCCAGTCTGATTCCTCTGGATGTGGGTCTGATTCCCTGGATTTCTGAGTGATCCCCAGGTTATGGGTCTGATGCGCATGGTGTTGGGTCTGATTCCATGGATTTGGGTCTGATCCCTACGGATTTGGGTCTGATCCCCACGGATTTGGTTCTGATTCCCAGGATTTGGGTCTGATTCCCTGGATTTGGTTCTGATTTCACTGTATTTTGGCCTGAACCCAAAGGATTTGCATCTGATTCCCTGGATTTGGGACTCATTCCTTCACATTTAGGTCTCATTCCCCTGGATTTGGGTCTGAATCCCAGGATTTGGGTCTGATTCCCTGGATTTGGGACTGATCTCCAGGATTTGGGTCTGATTCCCCTGAAATTGGGTCTTATCCCGATGGATTTTGGTCTGATTCCCTGGCTTTCTCAGTTATCCCGTTAATATGGGTCTGTTGCTCATGGATTTGGGTCTGATGATCATGGATTTGGGTCTGATCCCCACGGATTTGGGTGATTCCCTGGATTTGGGCCTGATCCCTACGGATTTGTCTGATCCCCTGGATTTGAGTCTGATTCCTCTGGATTTGGGTGTGATTCCCTGGATTTGGGACTCATTCCTTCACATTTAGGTCTCATTCCCCTGGATTTGGGTCTGAATCCCAGGATTTGAGTCTGATTCCCCTGGATTTGGGTATGATGCCCACGGATTTGGGTCTGATTCCCCGGATTTCTCTGTGATCCCCTCAATATGGGTCTGATGCTCATGGAATTGGGTCTGATTCCCTGGATTTGGCACTGATCCCTACGGATTTGGGTCTGATCCCCACGGATTTGGGTCTGATTCCCAGGATTTGGGTCTGATTCCCTGGGTTTGGGTCTCATTCCCATGGATTTGGGTCTGATCTCCAGGATTTGGGTCTGATTCCCCTGAAATTGGGTCTTATCCCGATGGATTTCGGTCTGATTCCCTGGATTTCTGAGTGATCCCCTGAATATGGGTCTGATGCCCATGGAATTGGGTCTGTTTCCTTGGATTTCTGAATGATCCCCTGGATATGGGTCTGATGCGCATGGAATTGGGTCTGATTCCCTGCATTTGGCACTGATCCCTACGGATTTGGGTCTGATTCCCTGTATTTGGCTCTCATTCCCTATATTTGGGTCTGATTCCCGTGGATTTGGGTCTGATCCCTACGGATTTGGGTCTGATTCCCCGAGATTTGGGTATGATGCCCACGGATTTGGGTCTGATTCCCCGGATTTCTCAGTGATCCCCTCAATACGGGTCTGATGCGCATGGAATTGGGTCTGATTCCCTGCATTTGGCACTGATCCCTACGGATTTGGGTCTGATCCCTACGGATTTGGGTCTGATTCCCTGGATTTCTCAGTGATCCCCTCAATATGGGTGTGATGCTCATGGAATTGGGTCTGATTCCCTGGATTTGGGACTGATCCCTACGGATTTGGGTCTGATGCCCAGGATTTGGGTTTGATCCCTACGGATTTGGGTCTGATCCCCTTCATTTGGGTCTGATTCCCTGGATTTCTGAGTGATCCCCTGGATATGGGTCTGATGCACATGGAATTGGGTCTGATTCAGTGGATTTGGCACTGATCCCCACGGATTTGTGTCCGATTCCCAAGATTTGGGTCTGACTCCCTATATTTGGGTCTAATTCCCGTGGATTTGGTCAGATTCCCTGGATTTGGGACTCATTCCTACACATTTCGGTCTGATTCCCTGGATTTGGGTCTCATTCCCATGGATTTGGGTCTGATCTCCAGGATTTGGGTCTGATTCCCCTGAAATTGGGTCTTATCCCGATGGATTTTGGTCTTATTCCCTGGATTTCTGAGTGATCCCCTGAATATGGGTCTGATGCGCATGGAATTGGGTCTGTTTCCTTGGATTTCTGAATGATCCCCTGGATATGGGTCTGATGCGCATGGAATTGGCTCTGATTCCCTGGATTTGGCACAGATCCCTACGGATTTGGGTCTGATCCCCACAGATTTGGGTCTGATTCCCTGTATTTGGGTCTGATTCCCGTGGATTTGGGTCTGATCCCTACGGATTTGGGTCTGATTCCCCGAGATTTGGGTATGATGCCCACGGATTTGGGTCTGATTCCCCGGATTTCTCAGTGATCCCCTCAATATGGGTCTGATGCGCATGGAATTGGGTCTGATTCCCTGCATTTGGCACTGATCCCTACGGATTTGGGTCTGATTCCCTGGATTTCTGAGTGATCCCCTGAACATGGGTCTGATGTGCATGGAATTGGGTCTGATTCCCTGGATTTGGCACTGATCCCTACGGATTTGGGTCTGATGCCCTGGATTTGGGTTTGATCCCTACGGATTTGGGTCTGATCCCTACGGATTTGGGTCTGATCCCCTGGATTTGGGTCTGATCCCCTTCATTTGGGTCTGATTCCCTGGATTTCTGAGTGATCCCCTGGATAAGGGTCTGATGCGCATGGAATTGGGTCTGATTCAGTGGATTTGGCACTGATCCCCACGGATTTGGGTCCGATTCCCATGATTTGGGTCTGACTCCCTATATTTGGGTCTAATTCCCGTGGATTTGGTCGGATTCCCTGGATTTGGGACTCATTCCTACACATTTCGGTCTGATTCCCCTGGATTTGGGTCTGATCCCTACGGATTTGGGTCTGATTCAGTGGATTTGATTCTGATTCCCCTGGATTTGGGTCTGATCCCTACGGAGTTGTGTCTGATTCCCTGGATTTCTGAGTGATCCCCTGAATATGGGGCTGATGCACATGGAATTGGCTCTGATTCCCTGGATTTGGCACTGATCCCTACGGATTTGGGTCTGATCCCCACGGATTTGGGTCTGATTCCCAGGATTTGGGTCTGATTCCCTGGATTTGGGTCTAAGTCCCGTGGATTTATGTCTGATTCCCTGCATTTGGGACTGATCTCCAGGATTTGGGTCTGATTCCCCTGAAATTGGGTCTTCATCCCGATGGATTTTGGTCTGATTCCCTGGATTTCTCAGTGATCCCCTTAATATGGGTCTGATGCTCATGGATTTGGGTCTGATTCCCTGGATTTGGCACTGATTCCTACGGATTTGGGTGATTCCCTGGATTTGGGCCTGATCCCTACGGATTTGGGTCTGATCCCCTGGATTTGGCCCTGATCCCCTGGATTTGGGCCTGATCCCTACGGATTTGGGTCTGATTCCCCGGATTTCTCTGTGATCCCCTCAATATGGGTCTGATGCTCATGGAATTGGGTCTGATTCCCTGGATTTGGGACTGATCCCTACGGATTTGGGTCTGATCCCCACGGATTTGGGTCTGAATTCCAGGATTTGGGTCTGATTCCCTGGGTTTGGGTCTCATTCCCATGGATTTGGGTCTGATCTCCAGGATTTGGGTCTGATTCCCCTGAAATTGGGTCTTATCCCGATGGATTTCGGTCTGATTCCCTGGATTTCTGAGTGATCCCCTGAATATGGGTCTGATGCCCATGGAATTGGGTCTGTTTCCTTGGATTTCTGAATGATCCCCTGGATATGGGTCTGATGCGCATGGAATTGGGTCTGATTCCCTGCATTTGGCACTGATCCCCACAGATTTGGGTCTGATTCCCTGTATTTGGTTCTCATTCCCTATATTTGGGTCTGATTCCCGTGGATTTGGGTCTGATCCCTACGGATTTGGGTCTGATTCCCCGAGATTTGGGTATGATGCCCACGGATTTGGGTCTGATTCCCCGGATTTCTCAGTGATCCCCTGGATATGGGTCTGATGCGCATGGAATTGGGTCTGATTCCCTGGATTTGGCACTGATCCCTACGGATTTGGGTCTGATCCCTACGGATTTGGGTCTGATTCCCTGGATTTCTCAGTGATCCCCTCAATATGGGTGTGATGCTCATGGAATTGGGTCTGATTCCCTGGATTTGGGACTGATCCCTACGGATTTGGGTCTGATGCCCAGGATTTGGGTTTGATCCCTACGGATTTGGGTCTGATCCCCTTCATTTGGGTCTGATTCCCTGGATTTCTGAGTGATCCCCTGGATATGGGTTTGATGCACATGGAATTGGGTCTGATTCAGTGGATTTGGCACTGATCCCCACGGATTTGTGTCCGATTCCCAAGATTTGGGTCTGACTCCCTATATTTGGGTCTAATTCCCGTGGATTTGGTCAGATTCCCTGGATTTGGGACTCATTCCTACACATTTCGGTCTGATTCCCTGGATTTGGGTCTCATTCCCATGGATTTGGGTCTGATCTCCAGGATTTGGGTCTGATTCCCGTGGATTTGGTCGGATTCCCTGGATTTGGGACTCATTCCTACACATTTCGGTCTGATTCCCCTGGATTTGGGTCTGATCCCTACGGATTTGGGTCTGATTCAGTGGATTTGATTCTGATTCCCCTGGATTTGGGTCTGATCCCTACGGAGTTGTGTCTGATTCCCTGGATTTCTGAGTGATCCCCTGAATATGGGGCTGATGCGCATGGAATTGGGTCTGATTCCCTGGATTTGGCACTGATCCCTACGGATTTGGGTCTGATCCCCACGGATTTGGGTCTGATTCCCAGGATTTGGGTCTGATTCCCTGGATTTGGTTCTGATTTCACTGTATTTTGGCCTGAACCCAAAGGATTTGGGTCTGATTCCCTGGATTTGGGACTCATTCCAACACATTTAGGTCTCATTCCCCTGGATTTGGGTCTGAATCCCAGGATTTGAGTCTGATTCCCCGGGATTTGGGTATGATGCCCACGGATTTGGGTCTGATTCCCCGGATTTCTCTGTGATCCCCTCAATATGGGTCTGATGCTCATGGAATTGGGTCTGATTCCCTGGATTTGGGACTGATCCCTACGGATTTGGGTCTGATCCCCACGGATTTGGGTCTGATTCCCAGGATTTGGGTCTGATTCCCTGGGTTTGGGTCTCATTCCCATGGATTTGGGTCTGATCTCCAGGATTTGGGTCTGATTCCCCTGAAATTGGGTCTTATCCCGATGGATTTCGGTCTGATTCCCTGGATTTCTGAGTGATCCCCTGAATATGGGTCTGATGCCCATGGAATTGGGTCTGTTTCCTTGGATTTCTGAATGATCCCCTGGATATGGGTCTGATGCGCATGGAATTGGGTCTGATTCCCTGCATTTGGCACTGATCCCTACGGATTTGGGTCTGATCTCCACAGATTTGGGTCTGATTCCCTGTATTTGGTTCTCATTCCCTATATTTGGGTCTGATTCCCGTGGATTTGGGTCTGATCCCTACGGATTTGGGTCTGATTCCCCGAGATTTGGGTATGATGCCCACGGATTTGGGTCTGATTCCCCGGATTTCTCAGTGATCCCCTGGATATGGGTCTGATGCGCATGGAATTGGGTCTGATTCCCTGGATTTGGCACTGATCCCTACGGATTTGGGTCTGATCCCCACGGATTTGGGTCTGATTCCCAGGATTTGGGTCTGATTCCCTGGATTTGGGTCTAAGTCCCGTGGATTTATGTCTGATTCCCTGCATTTGGGACTGATCTCCAGGATTTGGGTCTGATTCCCCTGAAATTGGGTCTTCATGCCGATGGATTTTGGTCTGATTCCCTGGATTTCTCAGTGATCCCCTTAATATGGGTCTGATGCTCATGGATTTGGGTCTGATTCCCTGGATTTGGCACTGATTCCTACGGATTTGGGTGATTCCCTGGATTTGGGCCTGATCCCTACGGATTTGGGTCTGATCCCCTGGATTTGGCCCTGATCCCCTGGATTTGGGCCTGATCCCTACGGATTTGGGTCTGATTCCCCGGATTTCTCTGTGATCCCCTCAATATGGGTCTGATGCTCATGGAATTGGGTCTGATTCCCTGGATTTGGGACTGATCCCTACGGATTTGGGACTGATCCCCACGGATTTGGGTCTGAATTCCAGGATTTGGGTCTGATTCCCTGGGTTTGGGTCTCATTCCCATGGATTTGGGTCTGATCTCCAGGATTTGGGTCTGATTCCCCTGAAATTGGGTCTTATCCCGATGGATTTCGGTCTGATTCCCTGGATTTCTGAGTGATCCCCTGAATATGGGTCTGATGCCCATGGAATTGGGTCTGTTTCCTTGGATTTCTGAATGATCCCCTGGATATGGGTCTGATGCGCATGGAATTGGGTCTGATTCCCTGCATTTGGCACTGATCCCCACAGATTTGGGTCTGATTCCCTGTATTTGGTTCTCATTCCCTATATTTGGGTCTGATTCCCGTGGATTTGGGTCTGATCCCTACGGATTTGGGTCTGATTCCCCGAGATTTGGGTATGATGCCCACGGATTTGGGTCTGATTCCCCGGATTTCTCAGTGATCCCCTGGATATGGGTCTGATGCGCATGGAATTGGGTCTGATTCCCTGGATTTGGCACTGATCCCTACGGATTTGGGTCTGATCCCTACGGATTTGGGTCTGATTCCCTGGATTTCTCAGTGATCCCCTCAATATGGGTGTGATGCTCATGGAATTGGGTCTGATTCCCTGGATTTGGGACTGATCCCTACGGATTTGGGTCTGATGCCCAGGATTTGGGTTTGATCCCTACGGATTTGGGTCTGATCCCCTTCATTTGGGTCTGATTCCCTGGATTTCTGAGTGATCCCCTGGATATGGGTTTGATGCACATGGAATTGGGTCTGATTCAGTGGATTTGGCACTGATCCCCACGGATTTGTGTCCGATTCCCAAGATTTGGGTCTGACTCCCTATATTTGGGTCTAATTCCCGTGGATTTGGTCAGATTCCCTGGATTTGGGACTCATTCCTACACATTTCGGTCTGATTCCCTGGATTTGGGTCTCATTCCCATGGATTTGGGTCTGATCTCCAGGATTTGGGTCTGATTCCCGTGGATTTGGTCGGATTCCCTGGATTTGGGACTCATTCCTACACATTTCGGTCTGATTCCCCTGGATTTGGGTCTGATCCCTACGGATTTGGGTCTGATTCAGTGGATTTGATTCTGATTCCCCTGGATTTGGGTCTGATCCCTACGGAGTTGGGTCTGATTCCCTGGATTTCTGAGTGATCCCCTGAATATGGGTCTGATGCGCATGGAATTGGGTCCGATTCCCTGGATTTGGCACTGATCCCTACGGATTTGGGTCTGATCCCCACGGATTTGGGTCTGATTCCCAGGATTTGGGTCTGATTCCCTGGATTTGGTTCTGATTTCACTGTATTTTGGCCTGAACCCAAAGGATTTGGGTCTGATTCCCTGGATTTGGGACTCATTCCAACACATTTAGGTCTCATTCCACTGGATTTGGGTCTGAATCCCAGGATTTGAGTCTGATTCCCCGGGATTTGGGTATGATGCCCACGGATTTGGGTCTGATTCCCCGGATTTCTCTGTGATCCCCTCAATATGGGTCTGATGCTCATGGAATTGGGTCTGATTCCCTGGATTTGGGGCTGATCCCTACGGATTTGGGTCTGATCCCCACGGATTTGGGTCTGATTCCCAGGATTTGGGTCTGATTCCCTGGGTTTGGGTCTCATTCCCATGGATTTGGGTCTGATCTCCAGGATTTGGGTCTGATTCCCCTGAAATTGGGTCTTATCCCGATGGATTTCGGTCTGATTCCCTGGATTTCTGAGTGATCCCCTGAATATGGGTCTGATGCCCATGGAATTGGGTCTGTTTCCTTGGATTTCTGAATGATCCCCTGGATATGGGTCTGATGCGCATGGAATTGGGTCTGATTCCCTGCATTTGGCACTGATCCCTACGGATTTGGGTCTGATCTCCACAGATTTGGGTCTGATTCCCTGTATTTGGTTCTCATTCCCTATATTTGGGTCTGATTCCCGTGGATTTGGGTCTGATCCCTACGGATTTGGGTCTGATTCCCCGAGATTTGGGTATGATGCCCACGGATTTGGGTCTGATTCCCCGGATTTCTCAGTGATCCCCTGGATATGGGTCTGATGCGCATGGAATTGGGTCTGATTCCCTGGATTTGGCACTGATCCCTACGGATTTGGGTCTGATCCCCTGGATTTGGCCCTGATCCCCTGGATTTGGGTCTGATTCCCAGGATTTCTGAGTGATACCATGAATGTGGGACTGATGCGCATGGAATTGGGTCTGATTCCCTGGATTTGGGACTGATCCCTACGGATTTGGGTCTGATCCCCACGGATTTGGGTCTGATTCCCAGGATTTGCGTCTGATTCCCTGGATTTGGGTCTCATTCCCATGGATTTGGGTCTGATTCCCTGCATTTGGGACTGATCTCCAGGATTTGGGTCTGATTCCCCTGAAATTGGGTCTTCATGCCGATGGATTTTGGTCTGATTCCCTGGATTTCTCAGTGATCCCCTTAATATGGGTATGATGCTCATGGATTTGGGTCTGATGGTCATGGATTTGGGTCTGATCCCCACGGATTTGGGTGATTCCCTGGATTTGGGCCTGATCCCCTGGATTTGGGTCTGATTCCCTGGATTTCTGAGTGATACCATGAATATGGGGCTGATGCGCATGGAATTGGGTCTGATTCCCTGGATTTGGGACTGATCCCTACGGATTTGGGTCTGATTCCCTGGATTTCTGAGTGATACCATGAATATGGGGCTGATGCACATGGAATTGGCTCTGATTCCCTGGATTTGGCACTGATCCCTACGGATTTGGGTCTGATCCCCACGGATTTGGGTCTGATTCCCAGGATTTGGGTCTGATTCCCTGGATATTGGTCTCATTCCCATGGATTTGGGTCTTATTCCCTGCATTTGGGACTGATCTCCAGGATTTGGGTCTGATTCCCCTGAAATTGGGTCTTCATGCCGATGGATTTTGGTCTGATTCCCTGGATTTCTCAGTGATCCCCTTAATATTGGTCTGATGCTCATGGATTTGGGTCTGATGGTCATGGATTTGGGTCTGATCCCCACGGATTTGGGTGATTCCCTGGATTTGGGCCTGATCCCTACGGATTTGGGTCTGATCCCCTGGATTTGGCCCTGATCCCCTGGATTTGGGTCTGATTCCCTGGATTTGGGTCTGATCCCCACGGATTTGTGTCTGAATCCCTGGATTCCAGTCTGATTCCTCTGGATGTGGGTCTGATTCCCTGGATTTCTGTATGATCCCCAGGTTATGGGTCTGATGCGCATGGTGTTGGGTCTGATTCCATGGATTTGGGTCTGATCCCTACGGATTTGGGTCTAATCCCCACGGATTTGGTTCTGATTCCCAGGATTTGGGTCTGATTCCCTGGATTTGGTTCTGATTTCACTGTATTTTGGCCTGAACCCAAAGGATTTGGGTCTGATTCCCTGGATTTGGGACTCATTCCTACACATTTAGGTCTGATTCCCCGGGATTTGAGTCTGATCCCTACGGATTTGGGTCTGATCCCCTGGATTTGGCCCTGATCCCCTGGATTTGGGTCTGATTCCCTGGATTTGGGACTGATCCCTACGGATTTGGTTCTGATTCCCTGGATTCCAGTCTGATTCCTCTGGATGTGGGTCTGATTCCCTGGATTTCTGAGTGATCCCCAGCTTATGGGTCTGATGCGCATGGTGTTGGGTCTGATTCCATGGATTTTGGTCTGATCCCTACGGATTTGGGTCTGATCCCCACGGATTTGGTTCTGATTCCCAGGATTTGGGTCTGATTCCCTGGATTTGGTTCTGATTTCACTGTATTTTGGCCTGAACCCAAAGGATTTGGGTCTGATTCCCTGGATTTGGGACTCATTCCTTCACATTTAGGTCTCATTCCCCTGGATTTGGGTCTGAATCCCAGGATTTGAGTCTGATTCCCCGGGATTTGGGTATGATGCCCACGGATTTGGGTCTGATTCCCCGGATTTCTCTGTGATCCCCTCAATATGGGTCTGATGCTCATGGAATTGGGTCTGATTCCCTGGATTTGGGGCTGATCCCTACGGATTTGGGTCTGATCCCCACGGATTTGGGTCTGATTCCCAGGATTTGGGTCTGATTCCCTGGGTTTGGGTCTCATTCCCATGGATTTGGGTCTGATCTCCAGGATTTGGGTCTGATTCCCCTGAAATTGGGTCTTATCCCGATGGATTTCGGTCTGATTCCCTGGATTTCTGAGTGATCCCCTGAATATGGGTCTGATGCCCATGGAATTGGGTCTGTTTCCTTGGATTTCTGAATGATCCCCTGGATATGGGTCTGATGCGCATGGAATTGGGTCTGATTCCCTGCATTTGGCACTGATCCCTACGGATTTGGGTCTGATCTCCACAGATTTGGGTCTGATTCCCTGTATTTGGTTCTCATTCCCGTGGATTTGGGTCTGATTCCCGTGGATTTGGGTCTGATCCCTACGGATTTGGGTCTGATTCCCCGAGATTTGGGTATGATGCCCACGGATTTGGGTCTGATTCCCCGGATTTCTCAGTGATCCCCTGCATATGGGTCTGATGCGCATGGAATTGGGTCTGATTCCCTGGATTTGGCACTGATCCCTACGGATTTGGGTCTGATCCCCACGGATTTGGGTCTGATTCCCAGGATTTGGGTCTGATTCCCCTGAAATTGGGTCTTCATCCCGATGGATTTTGGTCTGATTCCCTGGATCTCTCAGTGATCCCCTTAATATTGGTCTGATGCTCATGGATTTGGGTCTGATGGTCATGGATTTGGGTCTGATCCCCACGGATTTGGGTGATTCCCTGGATTTGGGCCTGATCCCTACGGATTTGGGTCTGATCCCCTGGATTTGGCCCAGATCCCCTGGATTTGGGTCTGATTCCCAGGATTTCTGAGTGATACCATGAATATGGGACTGATGCACATGGAATTGGGTCTGATTCCCTGGATTTGGGACTGATCCCTACGGATTTGGGTCTGATCCCCACGGATTTGGGTCTGATTCCCAGGATTTGGGTCTGATTCCCTGGATTTGGGTCTCATTCCCATGGATTTGGGTCTGATTCCCTGCATTTGGGACTGATCTCCAGGATTTGGGTCTGATTCCCCTGAAATTGGGTCTTCATGCCGATGGATTTTGGTCTGATTCCCTGGATTTCTCAGTGATCCCCTTAATATGGGTATGATGCTCATGGATTTCGGTCTGATGGTCATGGATTTGGGTCTGATCCCCACGGATTTGGGTGATTCCCTGGATTTGGGCCTGATCCCCTGGTTTTGGGTCTGATTCCCTGGATTTCTGAGTGATACCATGAATATGGGGCTGATGCGCATGGAATTGGGTCTGATTCCCTGGATTTGGGACTGATCCCTACGGATTTGGGTCTGATTCCCTGGATTCCAGTCTGATTCCTCTGGATGTGGGTCTGATTCCCTGGATTTCTGAGTGATCCCCTGGATATGGGTCTGATGCGCATTGAATTAGGTGTGATTCCCTGGATTTGGCACTGATCCCTACGGATTTGGGTCTGATTCCCCTGGATTTGGGTCTGATTCCCAGGATTTGGGTCGGATTTCACTGTATTTTGGCCTGAACCCAAAGGATTTGGGTCTGATTCCATGGATTTGGGACTCATTCCAACACATTTAGGTCTCATTCCACTGGACTTGGATCTAATCCCTACGGATTTGGGCCTGATCCCTTAGGATTTGGGTCTGATCCCCACGGATTTGGGTCTGATTCCCCGGTTTTCTCAGTGATCCCCTCAATATGGGTCTGATGCTCCTGGAATTGGGTCTGATTCCCTGGATTTGGGGCTGATCCCTACGGATTTGGGTCTGATCCCCACGGATTTGGGTCTGATTCCCAGGATTTGGGTCTGATTCCCTGGGTTTGGGTCTCATTCCCATGGGTTTGGGTCTGATCTCCAGGATTTGGGTCTGATTCCCCTGAAATTGGGTCTTATCCCGATGGATTTCGGTCTGATTCCCTGGATTTCTGAGTGATCCCCTGAATATGGGTCTGATGCCCATGGAATTGGGTCTGTTTCCTTGGATTTCTGAATGATCCCCTGGATATGGGTCTGATGCGCATGGAATTGGGTCTGATTCCCTGCATTTGGCACTGATCCCTACGGATTTGGGTCTGATCTCCACAGATTTGGGTCTGATTCCCTGTATTTGGTTCTCATTCCCGTGGATTTGGGTCTGATTCCCGTGGATTTGGGTCTGATCCCTACGGATTTGGGTCTGATTCCCCGAGATTTGGGTATGATGCCCACGGATTTGGGTCTGATTCCCCGGATTTCTCAGTGATCCCCTGCATATGGGTCTGATGCGCATGGAATTGGGTCTGATTCCCTGGATTTGGCACTGATCCCTACGGATTTGGGTCTGATCCCCACGGATTTGGGTCTGATTCCCAGGATTTGGGTCTGATTCCCTGGATATGGGTCTCATTCCCATGGATTTGGGTCTGATTCCCTGCATTTGGGACTGATCTCCAGGATTTGGGTCTGATTCCCCTGAAATTGGGTCTTCATCCCGATGGATTTTGGTCTGATTCCCTGGATCTCTCAGTGATCCCCTTAATATTGGTCTGATGCTCATGGATTTGGGTCTGATGGTCATGGATTTGGGTCTGATCCCCACGGATTTGGGTGATTCCCTGGATTTGGGCCTGATCCCTACGGATTTGGGTCTGATCCCCTGGATTTGGCCCAGATCCCCTGGATTTGGGTCTGATTCCCAGGATTTCTGAGTGATACCATGAATATGGGACTGATGCACATGGAATTGGGTCTGATTCCCTGGATTTGGGACTGATCCCTACGGATTTGGGTCTGATCCCCACGGATTTGGGTCTGATTCCCAGGATTTGGGTGTGATTCCCTGGATTTGGGTCTCATTCCCATGGATTTGGGTCTGATTCCCTGCATTTGGGACTGATCTCCAGGATTTGGGTCTGATTCCCCTGAAATTGGGTCTTCATGCCGATGGATTTTGGTCTGATTCCCTGGATTTCTCAGTGATCCCCTTAATATGGGTATGATGCTCATGGATTTCGGTCTGATGGTCATGGATTTGGGTCTGATCCCCACGGATTTGGGTGATTCCCTGGATTTGGGCCTGATCCCCTGGTTTTGGGTCTGATTCCCTGGATTTCTGAGTGATACCATGAATATGGGACTGATGCGCATGGAATTGGGTCTGATTCCCTGGATTTGGGACTGATCCCTACGGATTTGGGTCTGATTCCCTGGATTCCAGTCTGATTCCACTGGATGTGGGTCTGATTCCCTGGATTTCTGAGTGATCCCCTGGATATGGGTCTCATGCGCATTGAATTAGGTGTGATTCCCTGGATTTGGCACTGATCCCTACGGATTTGGGTCTGATTCCCTGGATTTGGGTCTGATTCCCAGGATTTGGGTCGGATTTCACTGTATTTTGGCCTGAACCCAAAGGATTTGGGTCTGATTCCCTGGATTTGGGACTCATTCCAACACATTTAGGTCTCATTCCACTGGACTTGGATCTGAATCCCAGGATTTGTGTCTGATTCCCCGGGATTTGGGTATGATGCCCACGGATTTGGGTCTGATTCCCCGGATTTCTCTGTGATCCCCTCAATATGGGTCTGATGCTCATGGAATTGGGTCTGATTCCCTGGATTTGGGGCTGATCCCTACGGATTTGGGTCTGATCCCCACGGATTTGGGTCTGATTCCCAGGATTTGGGTCTGATTCCCTGGGTTTGGGTCTCATTCCCATGGGTTTGGGTCTGATCTCCAGGATTTGGGTCTGATTCCCCTGAAATTGGGTCTTATCCCGATGGATTTCGGTCTGATTCCCTGGATTTCTGAGTGATCCCCTGAATATGGGTCTGATGCCCATGGAATTGGGTCTGTTTCCTTGGATTTCTGAATGATCCCCTGGATATGGGTCTGATGCGCATGGAATTGGGTCTGATTCCCTGCATTTGGCACTGATCCCTACGGATTTGGGTCTGATCTCCACAGATTTGGGTCTGATTCCCTGTATTTGGTTCTCATTCCCGTGGATTTGGGTCTGATTCCCGTGGATTTGGGTCTGATCCCTACGGATTTGGGTCTGATTCCCCGAGATTTGGGTATGATGCCCACGGATTTGGGTCTGATTCCCCGGATTTCTCAGTGATCCCCTGCATATGGGTCTGATGCGCATGGAATTGGGTCTGATTCCCTGGATTTGGCACTGATCCCTACGGATTTGGGTCTGATCCCCACGGATTTGGGTCTGATTCCCAGGATTTGGGTCTGATTCCCTGGATATGGGTCTCATTCCCATGGATTTGGGTCTGATTCCCTGCATTTGGGACTGATCTCCAGGATTTGGGTCTGATTCCCCTGAAATTGGGTCTTCATCCCGATGGATTTTGGTCTGATTCCCTGGATCTCTCAGTGATCCCCTTAATATTGGTCTGATGCTCATGGATTTGGGTCTGATGGTCATGGATTTGGGTCTGATCCCCACGGATTTGGGTGATTCCCTGGATTTGGGCCTGATCCCTACGGATTTGGGTCTGATCCCCTGGATTTGGCCCAGATCCCCTGGATTTGGGTCTGATTCCCAGGATTTCTGAGTGATACCATGAATATGGGACTGATGCACATGGAATTGGGTCTGATTCCCTGGATTTGGGACTGATCCCTACGGATTTGGGTCTGATCCCCACGGATTTGGGTCTGATTCCCAGGATTTGGGTGTGATTCCCTGGATTTGGGTCTCATTCCCATGGATTTGGGTCTGATTCCCTGCATTTGGGACTGATCTCCAGGATTTGGGTCTGATTCCCCTGAAATTGGGTCTTCATGCCGATGGATTTTGGTCTGATTCCCTGGATTTCTCAGTGATCCCCTTAATATGGGTATGATGCTCATGGATTTCGGTCTGATGGTCATGGATTTGGGTCTGATCCCCACGGATTTGGGTGATTCCCTGGATTTGGGCCTGATCCCCTGGTTTTGGGTCTGATTCCCTGGATTTCTGAGTGATACCATGAATATGGGGCTGATGCGCATGGAATTGGGTCTGATTCCCTGGATTTGGGACTGATCCCTACGGATTTGGGTCTGATTCCCTGGATTCCAGTCTGATTCCACTGGATGTGGGTCTGATTCCCTGGATTTCTGAGTGATCCCCAGGTTATGGGTCTGATGCGCATGGTGTTGGGTCTGATTCCCTGGATTTGGCACTGATCCCCACGGATTTGGGTCTGATTCCCAGGATTTGGGTCTGATTCCCTGGATTTGGGTCGGATTTCACTGTATTTTGGCCTGAACCCAAAGGATTTGGGTCTGATTCCCTGGATTTGGGACTCATTCCAACACATTTAGGTCTCATTCCCCTGGATTTGGGTCTGATCCCAGGATTTGAGTCTGATTCCCTGGGATTTGGGTCTGATCCCCACGGATTTGGGTCTGATTCCCCGGATTTCTCTGTGATCCCCTCAATATGGGTCTGATGCTCATGGAATTGGGTCTGATTCCCTGGATTTGGGGCTGATCCCTACGGATTTGGGTCTGATCCCCACGGATTTGGGTCTGATTCCCAGGATTTGGGTCTGATTCCCTGGGTTTGGGTCTCATTCCCATGGGTTTGGGTCTGATCTCCAGGATTTGGGTCTGATTCCCCTGAAATTGGGTCTTATCCCGATGGATTTCGGTCTGATTCCCTGGATTTCTGAGTGATCCCCTGAATATGGGTCTGATGCCCATGGAATTGGGTCTGTTTCCTTGGATTTCTGAATGATCCCCTGGATATGGGTCTGATGCGCATGGAATTGGGTCTGATTCCCTGCATTTGGCACTGATCCCTACGGATTTGGGTCTGATCTCCACAGATTTGGGTCTGATTCCCTGTATTTGGTTCTCATTCCCTATATTTGGGTCTGATTCCCGTGGATTTGGGTCTGATCCCTACGGATTTGGGTCTGATTCCCCGAGATTTGGGTATGATGCCCACGGATTTGGGTCTGATTCCCCGGATTTCTCAGTGATCCCCTGGATATGGGTCTGATGCGCATGGAATTGGGTCTGATTCCCTGGATTTGGCACTGATCCCTACGGATTTGGGTCTGATCCCCACGGATTTGGGTCTGATTCCCAGGATTTGGGTCTGATTCCCTGGATATGGGTCTCATTCCCATGGATTTGGGTCTGATTCCCTGCATTTGGGACTGATCTCCAGGATTTGGGTCTGATTCCCCTGAAATTGGGTCTTCATCCCGATGGATTTTGGTCTGATTCCCTGGATTTCTCAGTGATCCCCTTAATATTGGTCTGATGCTCATGGATTTGGGTCTGATGGTCATGGATTTGGGTCTGATCCCCACGGATTTGGGTGATTCCCTGGATTTGGGCCTGATCCCTACGGATTTGGGTCTGATCCCCTGGATTTGGCCCTGATCCCCTGGATTTGGGTCTGATTCCCAGGATTTCTGAGTGATACCATGAATATGGGACTGATGCACATGGAATTGGGTCTGATTCCCTGGATTTGGGACTGATCCCTACGGATTTGGGTCTGATCCCCACGGATTTGGGTCTGATTCCCAGGATTTGGGTGTGATTCCCTGGATTTGGGTCTCATTCCCATGGATTTGGGTCTGATTCCCTGCATTTGGGACTGATCTCCAGGATTTGGGTCTGATTCCCCTGAAATTGGGTCTTCATGCCGTTGGATTTTGGTCTGATTCCCTGGATTTCTCAGTGATCCCCTTAATATGGGTATGATGCTCATGGATTTGGTTCTGATGGTCATGGATTTGGGCCTGATCCCCACGGATTTGGGTGATTCCCTGGATTTGGGCCTGATCCCCTGAATTTGGGTCTGATTCCCTGGATTTCTGAGTGATACCATGAATACGGGGCTGATGCGCATGGAATTGGGTCTGATTCCCTGGATTTGGGACTGATCCCTACGCATTTGGGTCTGATTCCCTGGATTCCAGTCTGATTCCTCTGGATGTGGGTCTGATTCCCTGGATTTCTGAGTGATCCCCAGGTTATGGGTCTGATGCGCATGGTGTTGGGTCTGATTCCATGGATTTGGGTCTGATCCCTACGGATTTGGGTCTGATCCCCACGGATTTGGTTCTGATTCCCAGGATTTGGGTCTGATTCCCTGGATTTGGTTCTGATTTCACTGTATTTTGGCCTGAACCCAAAGGATTTGCGTCTGATTCCCTGGATTTGGGACTCATTCCTTCACATTTAGGTCTCATTCCCCTGGATTTGGGTCTGAATCCCAGGATTTGAGTCTGATTCCCCGGGATTTGGGTATGATGCCCACGGATTTGGGTCTGATTCCCCGGATTTCTCTGTGATCCCCTCAATATGGGTCTGATGCTCATGGAATTGGGTCTGATTCCCTGGATTTGGCACTGATCCCTACGGATTTGGGTCTGATCCCCACGGATTTGGGTCTGATTCCCAGGATTTGGGTCTGATTCCCTGGGTTTGGGTCTCATTCCCATGGGTTTGGGTCTGATCTCCAGGATTTGGGTCTGATTCCCCTGAAATTGGGTCTTATCCCGATGGATTTCGGTCTGATTCCCTGGATTTCTGAGTGATCCCCTGAATATGGGTCTGATGCGCATGGAATTGGGTCTGATTCCCTGCATTTGGCACTGATCCCTACGGATTTGGGTCTGATCTCCACAGATTTGGGTCTGATTCCCTGTATTTGGTTCTCATTCCCTATATTTGGGTCTGATTCCCGTGGATTTGGGTCTGATCCCTACGGATTTGGGTCTGATTCCCCGAGATTTGGGTATGATGCCCACGGATTTGGGTCTGATTCCCCGGATTTCTCAGTGATCCCCTCAATATGGGTCTGATGCACATGGAATTGGGTCTGATTCCCTGGATTTGGGCCTGATCCCTATGGATTTGGGTCTGATGCCCAGGATTTGGGTTTGATCCCTACGGATTTGGGTCTGATCCCCTGGATTTGGGTCTGATCCCTACGGATTTGGGTCTGATCCCCTGGATTTGGGTCTGATCCCCTTCATTTGGGTCTGATTCCCTGGATTTCTGAGTGATCCCCTGGATATGGGACTGATGCACATGGAATTGGGTCTGATTCAGTGGATTTGGCACTGATCCCCACGGATTTGTGTCCGATTCCCAAGATTTGGGTCTGACTCCCTATATTTGGGTCTAATTCCCGTGGATTTGGTCAGATTCCCTGGATTTGGGAATGATCTCCAGGATTTGGGTCTGATTCCCCTGAAATTGGGTCTTCATCCCGATGGATTTTGGTCTGATTCCCTGGATTTCTCAGTGATCCCCTTAATATGGGTATGATGCTCATGGATTTGGGTCTGATTCCCTGGATTTGGCACTGATTCCTACGGATTTGGGTGATTCCCTGGATTTGGGCCTGATCCCTACGGATTTGGGTCTGATCCCCTGGATTTGGCCCTGATCCCCTGGATTTGGGTCTGATTCCCTGGATTTGGGACTGATCCCTACGGATTTGGTTCTGATTCCCTGGATTCCAGTCTGATTCCTCTGGATGTGGGTCTGATTCCCTGGATTTCTGAGTGATCCCCAGGTTATGGGTCTGATGCGCATGGTGTTGGGTCTGATTCCATGGATTTGGGTCTGATCCCTACGGATTTGGGTCTGATCCCCACGGATTTGGTTCTGATTCCCAGGATTTGGGTCTGATTCCCTGGATTTGGTTCTGATTTCACTGTATTTTGGCCTGAACCCAAAGGATTTGCGTCTGATTCCCTGGATTTGGGACTCATTCCTTCACATTTAGGTCTCATTCCCCTGGATTTGGGTCTGAATCCCAGGATTTGAGTCTGATTCCCCGGGATTTGGGTATGATGCCCACGGATTTGGGTCTGATTCCCCGGATTTCTCTGTGATCCCCTCAATATGGGTCTGATGCTCATGGAATTGGGTCTGATTCCCTGGATTTGGCACTGATCCCTACGGATTTGGGTCTGATCCCCACGGATTTGGGTCTGATTCCCAGGATTTGGGTCTGATTCCCCGGGTTTGGGTCTCATTCCCATGGATTTGGGTCTGATCTCCAGGATTTGGGTCTGATTCCCCTGAAATTGGGTCTTATCCCGATGGATTTCGGTCTGATTCCCTGGATTTCTGAGTGATCCCCTGAATATGGGTCTGATGCCCATGGAATTGGGTCTGTTTCCTTGGATTTCTGAATGATCCCCTGGATATGGGTCTGATGCGCATGGAATTGGGTCTGATTCCCTGCATTTGGCACTGATCCCTACGGATTTGGGTCTGATCTCCACAGATTTGGGTCTGATTCCCTGTATTTGGTTCTCATTCCCTATATTTGGGTCTGATTCCCGTGGATTTGGGTCTGATCCCTACGGATTTGGGTCTGATTCCCAGAGATTTGGGTATGATGCCCACGGATTTGGGTCTGATTCCCCGGATTTCTCAGTGATCCCCTGGATATGGGTCTGATGCGCATGGAATTGGGTCTGATTCCCTGGATTTGGCACTGATCCCTACGGATTTGGGTCTGATCCCCACGGATTTGGGTCTGATTCCCAGGATTTGGGTCTGATTCCCTGGATATGGGTCTCATTCCCATGGATTTGGGTCTGATTCCCTGCATTTGGGACTGATCTCCAGGATTTGGGTCTGATTCCCCTGAAATTGGGTCTTCATCCCGATGGATTTTGGTCTGATTCCCTGGATTTCTCAGTGATCCCCTTAATATTGGTCTGATGCTCATGGATTTGGGTCTGATGGTCATGGATTTGGGTCTGATCCCCACGGATTTGGGTGATTCCCTGGATTTGGGCCTGATCCCTACGGATTTGGGTCTGATCCCCTGGATTTGGCCCTGATCCCCTGGATTTGGGTCTGATTCCCAGGATTTCTGAGTGATACCATGAATATGGGACTGATGCTCATGGAATTGGGTCTGATTCCCTGGATTTGGGACTGATCCCTACGGATTTGGGTCTGATCCCCACGGATTTGCGTCTGATTCCCAGGATTTGCGTCTGATTCCCTGGATTTGGGTCTCATTCCCATGGATTTGGGTCTGATTCCCTGCATTTGGGACTGATCTCCAGGATTTGGGTCTGATTCCCCTGAAATTGGGTCTTCATCCCGATGGATTTTGGTCTGATTCCCTGGATTTCTCAGTGATCCCCTTAATATGGGTATGATGCTCATGGATTTGGGTCTGATGGTCATGGATTTGGGTCTGATCCCCACGGATTTGGGTGATTCCCTGGATTTGGGCCTGATCCCCTGGATTTGGGTCTGATTCCCTGGATTTCTGAGTGATACCATGAATATGGGGCTGATGCGCATGGAATTGGGTCTGATTCCCTGGATTTGGGACTGATCCCTACGGATTTGGGTCTGATTCCCTGGATTCCAGTCTGATTCCTCTGGATGTGGGTCTGATTCCCTGGATTTCTGAGTGATCCCCAGGTTATGGGTCTGATGCGCATGGTGTTGGGTCTGATTCCATGGATTTGGGTCTGATCCCTACGGATTTGGGTCTGATCCCCACGGATTTGGTTCTGATTCCCAGGATTTGGGTCTGATTCCCTGGATTTGGTTCTGATTTCACTGTATTTTGGCCTGAACCCAAAGGATTTGCGTCTGATTCCCTGGATTTGGGACTCATTCCTTCACATTTAGGTCTCATTCCCCTGGATTTGGGTCTGAATCCCAGGATTTGAGTCTGATTCCCCGGGATTTGGGTATGATGCCCACGGATTTGGGTCTGATTCCCCGGATTTCTCTGTGATCCCCTCAATATGGGTCTGATGCTCATGGAATTGGGTCTGATTCCCTGGATTTGGCACTGATCCCTACGGATTTGGGTCTGATCCCCACAGATTTGGGTCTGATTCCCAGGATTTGGGTCTGATTCCCTGGGTTTGGGTCTCATTCCCATGGGTTTGGGTCTGATCTCCAGGATTTGGGTCTCATTCCCCTGAAATTGGGTCTTATCCCGATGGATTTCGGTCTGATTCCCTGGATTTCTGAGTGATCCCCTGAATATGGGTCTGATGCGCATGGAATTGGGTCTGATTCCCTGGATTTGGCACTGATCCCTACGGATTTGGGTCTGATCCCCACGGATTTGGGTCTGATTCCCAGGATTTGGGTCTGATTCCCTGGGTTTGGGTCTCATTCCCATGGGTTTGGGTCTGATCTCCAGGATTTGGGTCTGATTCCCCTGAAATTGGGTCTTATCCCGATGGATTTCGGTCTGATTCCCTGGATTTCTCAGTGATCCCCTGAATATGGGACTGATGCCCATGGAATTGGGTCTCATTCCCTGCATTTGGCACTGATCCCTACGGATTTGGGTCTGATCTCCACAGATTTGGGTCTGATTCCCTGTATTTGGTTCTCATTC
>NW_026530814.1:0-65726 GCF_014839835.1 Dryobates pubescens
CCAGAGGTCATCTAGTCTGAGGTAGAGGTCTGGGCTGGAAGGGACCTCCAGAGGTCATCTAGTCTGAGGTAGAGGTCTGGGCTGGAAGGGACCTCCAGAGGTCATCTAGTCTGAGGTAGGGGTCTGGGCTGGAAGGGACCTCCAGAGGTCATCTAGTCTGAGGTAGAGGTCTGGGCTGGAAGGGACCTCCAGAGGTCATCTAGTCTGAGGTAGAGGTCTGGGCTGGAAGGGACCTCCAGAGGTCATCTAGTCTGAGGTAGAGGTCTGGGCTGGAAGGGACCTCCAGAGGTCATCTAGTCTGAGGTAGGGGTCTGGGCTGGAAGGGACCTCCAGAGGTCATCTAGTCTGAGGTAGAGGTCTGGGCTGGAAGGGACCTCCAGAGGTCACCTAGTCCAAGGTTCAAGTGGAGGCTCAGGTGGAGGTTCAGGTAGGGTCTTCAAATGGAGGTTCAGGTTGAGGTTCAAGAGGAGAGGCTCAAGTAGGACTTCAAGTGGAGGCTCAGGTGGAGGTCCAAGTGGGACTTCAAGTGGAGGCCTAGGGGGGGTCCCGCGCCGACCCCCGCAGCAGCATCATCATCGGCACCGAGGGGGAGATGCCCAAGGACGTGGAGATGGACGGGGGAGGAGGAGGAGGAGGAGGAGGAGGAGGTGGAGGAGGAAGCGTCAGCCCCGCGCGGTGCACCCAGAAGGATGTTGAGGGTGAGGATCGGGGGGCGGCCACTAGGGGGCGGCGGTGAGGGTGGGGCTGGAAGGGACCTCCAGAGGTCATCTAGTCTGAGGTAGGGGTCTGGGCTGGAAGGGACCTCCAGAGGTCATCTAGTCTGAGGTAGGGGTCTGGGCTGGAAGGGACCTCCAGAGGTCATCTAGTCTGAGGTAGGGGTCTGGGCTGGAAGGGACCTCCAGAGGTCATCTAGTCTGAGGTAGAGGTCTGGGCTGGAAGGGACCTCCAGAGGTCATCTAGTCTGAGGTAGAGGTCTGGGCTGGAAGGGACCTCCAGAGGTCATCTAGTCTGAGGTAGGGGTCTGGGCTGGAAGGGACCTCCAGAGGTCATCTAGTCTGAGGTAGAGGTCTGGGCTGGAAGGGACCTCCAGAGGTCATCTAGTCTGAGGTAGAGGTCTGGGCTGGAAGGGACCTCCAGAGGTCATCTAGTCTGAGGTAGGGGTCTGGGCTGGAAGGGACCTCCAGAGGTCATCTAGTCTGAGGTAGGGGTCTGGGCTGGAAGGGACCTCCAGAGGTCATCTAGTCTGAGGTAGGGGTCTGGGCTGGAAGGGACCTCCAGAGGTCATCTAGTCTGAGGTAGAGGTCTGGGCTGGAAGGGACCTCCAGAGGTCATCTAGTCTGAGGTAGAGGTCTGGGCTGGAAGGGACCTCCAGAGGTCATCTAGTCTGAGGTAGGGGTCTGGGCTGGAAGGGACCTCCAGAGGTCATCTAGTCTGAGGTAGGGGTCTGGGCTGGAAGGGACCTCCAGAGGTCATCTAGTCTGAGGTAGAGGTCTGGGCTGGAAGGGACCTCCAGAGGTCATCTAGTCTGAGGTAGAGGGTCTGGGCTGGAAGGGACCTCCAGAGGTCATCTAGTCTGAGGTAGAGGTCTGGGCTGGAAGGGACCTCCAGAGGTCATCTAGTCTGAGGTAGGGGTCTGGGCTGGAAGGGACCTCCAGAGGTCATCTAGTCTGAGGTAGAGGTCTGGGCTGGAAGGGACCTCCAGAGGTCATCTAGTCTGAGGTAGGGGTCTGGGCTGGAAGGGACCTCCAGAGGTCATCTAGTCTGAGGTAGGGGTCTGGGCTGGAAGGGACCTCCAGAGGTCATCTAGTCTGAGGTAGAGGTCTGGGCTGGAAGGGACCTCCAGAGGTCATCTAGTCCGAGGTTCAAGTGGAGGCTCAGGTGGAGGTTCAGGTAGGGTCTTCAAATGGAGGTTCAGGTTGAGGTTCAAGAGGAGAGGCTCAAGTAGGACTTCAAGTGGAGGCTCAGGTGGAGGTCCAAGTGGAGGTTCAGGTTGAGGTTCAAGAGGAGAGGCTCAAGTAGGACTTCAATTGGAGGCTCAGGTGGAGGTCCAAGTGGGACTTCAAGTGGAGGCCTAGGGGGGGTCCCGCGCCGACCCCCGCAGCAGCATCATCATTGGCACCGAGGGGGAGATGCCCAAGGACGTGGAGATGGACGGAGGAGGAGGAGGAGGAGGAGGAGAAGGAGGAGGAGAAGGAAGAGGAGGAGGAGGAAGTGGAGGTGGAGGAAGAAGCATCAGCCCCGCGCGGTGCACCCAGAAGGATGTTGAGGGTGAGGATTGGGGAGCGGCCACTAGGGGGCGGCAGTGAGGGTGGGGGTTGGAGGTAGGGGTCCAGGCTGGAAGGGACCTCCAGAGGTCATCTAGTCCAAGGTTCAAGTGGAGGCTCAGGTGGAGGTTCAGGTAGGGTCTTCAAATGGAGGTTCAGGTTGAGGTTCAAGTAGAGGTCCAGGTAGGACTTCAAGTGGAGGTTCAGGTGGAGGTCCAGGTGGAGGTTCAAGTGGAGGTCTAGGTAGGACTTCAAGTGGAGGTTCAGGTAGGGCTTCAAGTGGAGGTCTAAGTGGGGGTCCAGATGGAGGTTCAGGCGGAGGTCCAGGTGGGGGTTCAAGTGGGGGTCCAGATGGAGGTTCAGGTGGAGGTCTAGGTAGGACTTTAAGTAGAGGTCCAGGTGGGGGTCCAGATGGGACTTCAAGTGCAGGTCAAGGTGGGGCTTCAGGTAGGACTTCAAGTGGAGGTTCAGGTGGAGGTTCAAGTGGAGGCTCAGGTGGGGCTTCAAGTGGGGGTCCAGATGGAGGTCCAGATGGAGGCCCAGGTGGAGGCCCAGCTGGAGGCTCCGGTGGGGGCCGCAGCCAGGCCCTCAGGTGGCTCTTTGCCGGTGGCCCCTCCCGGGCTGGCTCTCCGCCGGTGGAGCTCCCCCAGGGTGTCTCTCGCCCTTAGGTGGCCCTTCCCCGGCCGGAGCTCCTTCCCCGGCGGGAGGCCCTTCCCCGGCCGGAGGCCCTTCCCCGGCGGCTCCTTCGCCCAGCCCGGAGGAGAAGGAGCTGGACGAGAGCCGCCGGGAGGTGATCCAGATCCTGAAGGACCTGAAGCAGAAGTACCCCGAGAAGGAGCTGGAGCAGCTGGTGGAGATGGCCAACTACTACGCCCTGCTGCACCAGCAGAAGAGCAGAGCCTTCTACCGCATCCAGGCCACGCGCCTCATGACCGGCGCCGGCAACATCCTCAAGAAGCACGCGGCCGAGGCCTCCAAGCGGTCCTCCGCCCTCCTGGAGGCCGCCTCCGACCTGGAGGAGGAAGAGGAGACCTGCAGCAAGATCTTCTTCCAGCCCTCCCTCTACCACTGCCTGGAGAACTGCGGCTCGGTGACGCTGTCGGTGGCCTGCTGCCAGGGCCTGGAGGCCAACCACACCTTCTACGTCGACTACCGGACGGAGGACGGCTCGGCCAAGGCCGGCTCCGACTACGAGTACAGCGAGGGGACCTTGGTCTTCAAGCCCGGGGAGACGCAGAAGGAGCTGAGCATCGGCATCATCGACGACGACATCTTCGAGGAGGACGAGCACTTCTTCGTCCGCCTGCTCAACCTGCGGGTGGGCGACGCCCTGGGCATGTTCGAGAGCGACGAGGACGGCGCCGGGCGGCCCCGGGCCCGCCTGGTGGCGCCGCTGCTGGCCACCGTCACCATCCTGGACGACGACCACGCCGGCATCTTCGCCTTCCAGGAGCGGCTGGTGCGGGTGAGCGAGTGCCAGGGGGTGCTGGAGGTGAAGGTCCTGCGCAGCTCCGGCGCCCGCGGCACCGTCCTGCTGCCCTACCGCACCCTGGAGGGCAGCGCCCGCGGCGGGGGGGTCCACTACGAGGATGCCTGCGGGGAGCTGGAGTTCAGGAACGACGAGACCAGGTGAGGGGAGGGGGAGGGGGGGAGGGGGGGGGAGGAGGAGGGGGAAGAGAGAGGGGAAGGGGTGGAAGGGGTGAAGGGGGATGGGTGGGGAGGGAAGAGATAGAGGTAGAGGAGGTGGAAGAGGTGGAGGAGGTGGAGATGGAGGTGGAGGTGGAGATGGAGGTGGAGGTGGAAATGGAGGAGGTGGAGGTGGAGGAGATGGAGCCTGAGGAGGAGGAAGAAATGGAGGAGGTGGAGGAGGTGGAGATGGAGATGGAGATGGAGGAGGTGGAGGTGGAGGAGATGGAGCCTGAGGAGGAGGAAGAAATGGAGGAGGTGGAGGAGGTGGAGATGGAGATGGAGATGGAGATGAAGGAGGTGGAGGTGGAGGAGATGGAGCCTGAGGAGGAGGAAGAAATGGAGGAGGTAGAGATGGAGAAGGTGGAGGAGGAGGAAGCGATGGAGGAGGAGGAAGAGATGGAGGAGATGGAGATGGATGGAGGTAGAGGAGGTGGAGACGGACGGTGGAAGAGATGGAGGTGGAAGAGATGGAGGAGGTGGAGATGGAGAAGGCGGAGGAGATGGTGGTGGAGATGGAGGAGGTTGAGATGGAGAAGGTGGAGGAGGTGGAAGAGGCAGAGGTGGAGGAGGTTGTGGAGGTGGTGGATGGATGGATGGAGATGCAAGAGATGGAGGAGGCCATGGAGATGGAGGAGAAGGTGGAGATGAAGGAGGAGGTGGAGATGGAGGAGGAGGTGGAGATGAAGGAGGAGGTGGAGATGAAGGAGGAGGTGGAGATGGAGGAGGAGGTGGAGATGAAGGAGGAGGTGGAGATGAAGGAGGAGGTGGAGATGGAGGAGGAGGTGGAGATGGAGGAGGAGGTGGTGGATGGATGGAGATGGAGGAGATGGATGGTGGAGAGGATGGTGAATGGGTGGAGATGGAAGAGATGGAGGAGGTGGTGGAAGAGGTAGAGGAGGAGGTGGTGGAAGAGGTAGAGGAGGAGGTGGAGGAAGAGATGGAGGAGGAGGAAGAGATGGAGGGGGAGGAAGAGGTGGAGATGGAGGTGGTGGAGGACGGATGGCGATGGAAGCGACGCAGGAGGTGGATGCTTCGTGATGAGGATGCTGGAGGTGCTGCTGCTGCTGCTGGTGATGGTGGTGGTGATGATGGTGATGGTGGTGGTGATGGTGATGATGGTGATGGTGACGATGGTGATGGCGGTTGTGCCCCCAGCAAGACGCTGCAGGTGAAGATTGTGGACGCGGAGGAGTACGAGAAGAGAGACAACTTCTTCATCGAGCTGGGGCAGCCGCGCTGGCTCAAGAGGGGCATCTCGGGTAGGCCTCACCCCCCCTGGGGGGGCACCTGGGGGGGCACCTGGGGGGGCAGCTCACTCACCTTCTCCTCTTCCTCCTCTTCCTCAGCTCTGCTGCTGGCCCAAGGTAGGAGCCTGCTGCCTCCCCAACCCCCCGGCCGGGTGCTCGCTCTCCCTCTGTCCTGTGCCGCGGCCCTGCCTCCTCTGCCACCGATGGCCTGGCCCCCACCCTGGGCTGCCACTGCCTCTGCCAGCCTGTGCCACCACCTGTGCCAGCCTGTGCCACCACCTGGGCCACCCCGTGCCATCCTCTGCCACCACCTGTGACAGCCTGTGCCACCACCTGTGCCAGCCTGTGCCATCACCTAGGCCACCCTGTGCCACCACCTAGGCCACCCTGTGCCATCCTCTGCCACCACCTGTGACAGCCTGTGCCACCACCTGTGACAGCCTGTGCCATCACCTAGGCCACCCCATGCCATCCTCTGCCACCACCTGTGCCAGCCTGTGCCACCACCTAGGCCACCCTGTGCCATCCTCTGCCACCACCTGTGACAGCCTGTGCCACCACCTGTGCCATCCTGTGCCACCACCTAGGCCACCCCATGCCATCCTCTGCCACCACCTGTGACAGCCTGTGCCACCACCTGTGCCATCCTGTGCCACCACCTAGGCCACCCCATGCCATCCTGTGCCACCACCTGTGCCATCCTGTGCCACCACCTGTGCCACCACCTGTGCCATCCTGTGCCACCACCTAGGCCACCCCATGCCATCCTGTGCCACCACCTGGGCCATCCTGTGCCACCACCTAGGCCACCCCATGCCATCCTGTGCCACCACCCTGTGCCACCACTGCCACCCATGGTGTCCCTGCCGTCTCCTCACGACCCTGTCCCCATGACCCCATCCTGATGTCCTTCTATCCCCACAACCCTGTCCTGATGTCCTCCTGTCCCCACGACCCCATCCTGATGTCCTTCTGTCCCCATGACCCTGTCCCCATGACCCCATCCTGATGTCCTTCTGTCCCCATGACCCTGTCCTGCTGTCCTCCTGTCCCCACGACCCCATCCTGATGTCCTTCTGTCCCCACGACCCTGTCCCCACGACCCCATCCTGATGTCCTTCTGTCCCCATGACCCTGTCCTGCTGTCCTCCTGTCCCCACGACCCCATCCTGATGACCTCCGGTCCCCACCCCGTCCCCACGACCCCACCCTGCTGCTCCCCACTCTGTCCCACGTCCCCAGCACCTCCCCCCCCACGTCCCCTCCCCCCCGTTCCTCTCCCCCCCCGCGCCCCCTGCCGGTTCCCCCCTGCCCCGCTGACCTCCCCCCGGCCGTGTCCGCAGCGGAGGGGGAGGGGGAGCGGCGGCCGTCGGCGGAGGAGGAGGAGGCTCAGCGCATCGCCGAGATGGGCAAACCGGTGCTGGGCGACAACCACCGCCTGGAGGTCATCATCGAGGAGTCCTACGACTTCAAGGTCACCTCCCCGGGGCGGGGCTGGCACCGGCAGGGCACCGGCAGGGAGGGAGGGAAGGAGGGAGGCAGCCCCCGAGGGGCTCTGCCAGCAGCTCAGCCCTGTCCTGGGTGGCTCTGCCCTGTCCTGGGCACTGTCCTGGGTGGCTCTGCCCTGTCCTGGGTGGCCCAGCCCTGTCCTGGGTGGCTCAACCCTATCCTGGGCACTGTCCTGGGTGGCTCTGTCCTGTCCTGGGCACTGCCCTGGGTGGCTCAGCCTCATCCTGGGTGGCTCAGCCCTGTCCTGGGTGGCTCTGCCCTGTCCTGGGCAGTGTCCTGGGTGGCTCAGCCTCATCCTGGGTGGCTCTGCCCTGTCCTGGGCAGTGTCCTGGGTGGCTCAGCCTCATCCTGGGTGGCTCAGCCCTGTCCTGGGTGGCTCTGCCCTGTCCTGGGCAGTGTCCTGGGTGGCTCAGCCCTGTCCTGGGTGGCTCTGCCCTGTCCTGGGCAGTGTCCTGGGTGGCTCAGCCTCATCCTGGGTGGCTCAGCCCTGTCCTGGGCAGTGTCCTGGGTGGCTCAGCCTCATCCTGGGTGGCTCAGCCCTGTCCTGGGTGGCTCTGCCCTGTCCTGGGCAGTGTCCTGGGTGGCTCAGCCCTGTCCTGGGTGGCTCTGCCCTGTCCTGGGCAGTGTCCTGGTGGCTCAGCCCTGTCCTGGGCAGTGTCCTGGGTGGCTCAGCCTCATCCTGGGTGGCTCAGCCCTGTCCTGGGCAGTGTCCTGGGTGGCTCAGCCTCATCCTGGGTGGCTCAGCCCTGTCCTGGGTGGCTCTGCCCTGTCCTGGGCAGTGTCCTGGGTGGCTCAGCCTCATCCTGGGTGGCTCTGCCCTGTCCTGGGCAGTGTCCTGGGTGGCTCAGCCTCATCCTGGGTGGCTCAGCCCTGTCCTGGGCAGTGTCCTGGGTGGCTCAGCCTCATCCTGGGTGGCTCAGCCCTGTCCTGGGCAGTGTGCAGGGTGGCTGTGCCCTGTCGTGGGCAGTGCCCTGGACACCTCACCCCTGCCCTGCTGTGCCCCCTGCAGAACACAGTGGACAAGCTGATCAAGAAGACCAACCTGGCCATGGTCATTGGCACTCACTCCTGGAGGGAGCAGTTCCTGGAGGCCATCACTGTCAGCGCAGGTGACCAGCTCCAGCCCCCCCTCACAGCCCCCACCCCGGGACCCCTCTGGAGGTGCCCCCAAGGTTGGGTTGCCCTTGCTGGGCTGGCACCTGGAGGTTTTCCACCCTGGTCCCAGCACCTTGAAAATCTCCACCCCTGGTCCCACCACCCCAAACCTTCTCCAGCACCTCCAACCCACCCCAAACCTTCTCCCCACCAGCACCACCCCTGGTCCCACCACCCCAAAACCTCCTCCTCACCCTCTCCAGTCCTTAGGAGGTGACCTTGAGGTTGTGTTGTCCCTGGTGTGCCCTCACTCCCCAGATGCTACGCTAACCCTAAACCCAACACTAACCCTAATCCTAAACCTAACCCTACCCCAACCCCAAACCTAACCTTAAGTGTAACCCTAACCCTAACCCTAACCCTAACCCAAAGCCTAGCCCTAATGCTAACCATAACCCAAAGCAACCCCAAAACTAACCCCAAACCCAAACTTAACCCAAATCCAATCCTAACCCTCTCCCTAGCCCCAACCCTAACCCTAACCCCAACCTTAAAACAATCTCAGCCCTAACCCCAACTGTAACCCAAATCTCAACCCTATCTCTAAACTTAACCCCAACCCTAAACCTAATCCTATCCCCAAACTTAACCCCAACCCTAACCCTAACCCTAACCCCAACCTTAAAACAATCTCAGCCCTAAGCCCAACTGTAACCCAAATCTCAACCCTATCTCTAAACTTAACCCCAACCCTAAACCTAATCCTAACCCTATCCCCAAACTTAACCCCAACCCTAACCCTAGCCCTAACCCTAACCCCAAGCCTAACTCCAACCCTAACCCTAAACCTAACCCTAACCTGAATCCCAACCCCAACCCTAAGCCTAACCCCAACCCCAATCCCAACCCTAAACCCAAACCTAGCCCTAACCCCAACCCTAACCCCAACCTCAACCCTAACCCTAACCCTAACCCGAATCCCAGCCCCAACTCCAACCCTAACCCCAACCCTAACCCTAAACCCTAACCCCAACCCCACCCCTAACCCTGAACCTAACCCTAACCCCAACCCCACCCCTAACCCCAACCCTAGCCCTAGCCCTAACCCCAAGCCTAACCCTACTGCTAACCCCAAGCCTAACCCCAACCCTACCCAAATCCCAATCCTAACCCCAACCCTACCTCAAACCCCAACCCCAATCCCAACCCCAACCCTAACCTGCACCCCGGGCCCGCTCCGGAGGCTCCCCCCCAGGCGCTGCTGCCCCACGCTTGGCCCTTCCTCCCTTTCGGCCTTCCAGGGGAAGAGGAGGAGGAGGAGGAAGGCCGGGAGGAGCGGCTGCCGTCCTGCTTCGACTACGTCATGCACTTCCTGACGGTCTTCTGGAAGGTTCTCTTCGCCTGTGTGCCCCCCACCGAGTACTGCAACGGCTGGGCCTGCTTCGGGGTCTCCATCCTGCTCATCGGGGTCCTCACCGCCCTCATCGGCGACCTGGCCGCGCACTTCGGCTGCACCGTCGGCCTCAAGGACTCCGTCAACGCCGTCGTCTTCGTCGCCCTCGGCACCTCCATCCCCGGTGGGTGAGAGGGCCCTGGGGCGGGGGAGAAGGGAGTGGGGAGGTGGGGAGAGGGTTTGGGGTGGGCTGGAAAGGGTTTGGAGGCGGTAGAGAGGGCTCGGGGTGGTGGGGAGAGGGTTCGGGGTGGTGGGGAGGAGGTGTGGGGTGGTGGGGGAGAGGGTTTGGGGTGGGTTGGAAGGGGGTTGGAGATAGTAGAGAAGGTTCAGGGTGGTGGGAGCAGGGGTGGAGGTGGTGGGGAGACGGTTTGGGGTGGGCTGGAAGGGGTTTGGAGGTGGTAGAGAGGGTTTGGGGTGGTGAGGAGGAGGTGTGGGGTGGTGGGGAGAAGGTGTGGGGTGGTGGGGAGAAGGTTTGGGGTGGTGGGACCAGGAGTGGGAATGGTGGGGAGAAGGTTTGATGATGTCTCCATGACCATGATGCTCTTCTCTGGTATCTCCACGGCCATTACCTCCTCTCCTGGTATCTCCATGTCCACAACCTCCTCCCCTGGTGTCTTCACACCCACAACCTCCTCTCCATGCCCTCTCCTGGTATCTCCACACCCACAACCTTCTCTCCTGGCATCTCCACATCCACAACCTCCTCCCCTGGTATCTCCATGTCCACAACCTCCTTCCCCTGCTGCCTCCACACCCATGATGCCCTCTCCTGGTATCTCCACACCCACAACCTCCTCCCCTGGTATCTCCACACCCACAACCTCCTCCCCTGGTATCTCCACATCCACAACCTCCCCCCCTGCACTTCCCCCCCCCCCCCCTCCTCTCCCCCCTTCCCCCCACCCGGGGGTACCCCCCCAGACACCTTCGCCAGCAAGGTGGCCGCGCTGCAGGACCACTGCGCCGACGCCTCCATCGGGAACGTCACCGGCTCCAACGCCGTCAACGTCTTCCTGGGCCTGGGGGTGGCCTGGTCGGTGGCCGCCATCTACTGGGCCGCCCAGGGCCAGGACTTCCAGGTGGAGACCGGCACCTTGGCCTTCTCCGTCACCCTCTTCACCATCTTCGCCTTCGTCTCCATCAGCGTCCTGCTGTACCGCCGCCGGCCCTCCATCGGCGGCGAGCTGGGCGGCCCCCGCGGCCCCAAGCTGCTCACCGCCGGCCTCTTCCTCGGCCTCTGGCTGCTCTACATCCTCTTCGCCAGCCTCGAGGCCTACTGCCACATCCAGGGCTTCTGAGGGCCGGCGCCGGCGCCAGCGGGGCCGCCACCGCCGGCAGCGGGGGCGCCGTCACCGCCCCAGGAGGGTCGGCGGCGGCGCCGGGAGGGTCACCACCGTCGTCGTCGCCACCACCAGCAGGGTCGCCATCAGCAGGGTCGCCACCACCAGGGTCACCATCGTCATCACCACCAGCAGCAGGGTCGCCATCACCACCCCAGGAGGGTCAGCATCATCATCATCATCATCACCAGGAGGGTCACCACCGTCGTCGTCGCCACCACCAGCAGGGTCGCCACCACCAGGGTCACCGTCACCACCATCACCAGCAGCAGGGTCACCATCACCACCCCAGGAGGGTCAGCATCATTGCCAGGAGGATCACCCCCATCATCATCACCACTACCAGCAGGGTCACCGTCATCATCATCACCACCACCAGGGTCACTGTCACCACCATCACCAGCAGCAGGGTCACCATCACCACCCCAGGAGGGTCACAATCATCACCAGGAGGATCACCACCATCACCAGCAGCAGAGTCACCATCACCACCCCAGGAGAGTCAACATCATCACCAGGAGGTTCACCACCACCATCATCATCACCAGCAGCAGGGTCACCACCAGCAGGGTCACCATCACCAGCAGCAGGGTCACCAGCAGCAGGGTCACCACCATCAGGGTCACCACTATCATCACCACCACTAGCAGGGTCATGCCTGCTGCCCATGGGACTTGGCTGCTCCTCCAGATTCCTCCTGCCAGCTCCAGCTGGGGTTGAGCTTCTCCCATCTTCAGTTGAGGTTCTCCTCCCATCCCCATGTCCAGCTGAGGTCCTCCAAGCCCTGTTGAGGCTCTCCTGGCATCTCCACCTGCAGCTGAACTTCTCCTTCTACATTCAGTTGAGGTTCTCCTCCCATCCCCATGTCCAGCTGAGGTCCTCCAAGCCCTGTTGAGGCTCTCCTGGCATCTCCACCTGCAGCTGAACTTCTCCTTCCATGTTCAGTTGAGGTTCTCCTCCCATCCCCATCTTCAGCTGAGGTTCTCCTCCCATCCCCACGTCCAGTTGAGGTTCTCCTCCCATCCCCATGTCCAGCTGAGGTCCACCTCCCATCCCCATCTTCTCTTGGGGTTCTCCTGCCATCTCCATCCTCTTTTGGGGTCCACCTAACACCTCCACGACCTCTTGAGGTCCTCCTGCCCTTCCCATGCTCGCTTGAGGTCCTCCTGGTGCCTCCATGACCTGTTGAGGTTCTCCTGCCACAGTGTTTTGGGGTCCACCTGGCATCTCCCAGCCCTGTTGAGGTTCTCCTCCCACCCCCACGTTCTTTTTGGGGTCCCCTCGGGTTTCTCCTGCCCCCCACACCCCCTCCCCTCGTGTCCCCCTTGGGTCCTTCTGCCATCTGCATGTCCCAGAAGGTCCCCACAGTCCCCCCCCGAGTCCTCCTGCCACTGCCACACTCCCAGAAAGTCCCTTTGACTCCTTGAGGTCCCTCCTGCCACCTCCTCCCCTGCCCATCTCCCCCTGGGGTCCTCCAACCACTGCCACATCCCCAGAAGGTCCCCAGAAGGTCCCTTTGAGGTCCTCCAGCCACTGCCACCCCACCAGAAGTCCCTTTGAGGTCCTCCAGCCACTGCCACCCACCAGAAGGTCCCCAGAAGGTCCCTTTGGGGTCTTCCAGCCACTGCTACCCCCCAGGAGGTTCCTTTGAGTCCTCCAGCCACTGCCACCCCCCAGAAGGTCCCTTTGAGGTCCTCCAGCCACTGCCACCCCCCCAGAAGTCCCTTTGAGGTCCTCCAGCCACTGCCACCCCCCAGAAGGTCCCTTTGGGGTCCTCCAGCCCCTGCCACCCCCCAGAAGTCCCTTTGGGGTCCTCCAGCCCCTGCCACCCCACCAGAAGTCCCTTTGAAGTCCTCCAGCCACTGCCACCCACCAGAAGGTCCCCAGAAGGTCCCTTTGGGGTCTTCCAGCCACTGCTACCCCCCAGGAGGTTCCTTTGAGGTCCTCCAGCCACTGCCACCCCCCAGAAGGTCCCCAGAAGGTCCCTTTGAGGTCCTCCAGCCACTGCCACCCCCCAGAAGGTCCCTTTGAGGTCCCCCAGCCACTGCCACCCCCCAGAAGGTCCCTTTGAGGTCCTCCAGCCACTGCCACCCCCAGAAGGTCCCCAGAAGGTCCCTAGAAGGTCCCCATGGGGTCCTCTAGCCACTGCCACCCCCTAGAAGGTCCCCAGAAGATCCCTTTGAGGTCCTCCAGCCACTGCCACCCCCAGAAGGTCCCCAGAAGGTCCCTAGAAGGTCCCCATGGGGTCCTCTAGCCACTGCCACCCCCTAGAAGGTCCCCAGAAGATCCCTTTGAGGTCCTCCAGCCACTGCCACCCCCCAGAAGGTCCCCAGAAGATCCCTTTGAGGTCCTCCAGCCACTGCCACCCCCCAGAAGGTCCCCAGAAGGTCCCTTTGAGGTCCTCCAGCCACTGCCACCCCCCCCCCCCAGAAGGTCTCCAGAAGGTCCCTTTGGGGTCCCCCAAGCTGGGGAGGGGGGGGGCCTGAAGACCCTCTCCCCTTTCACCCCTCCCCCCCAAAGCGGACCTTCCCCCCTCTGGCCACCTCAGGGACACCCCTAAGACCACCCCTAGGGCCACCCCCCCGAGGCCACCAAGGGCCACCCCCCGGTGGGTTCTTTGGGGGGGGAGGGGGGGGAAGGGGGAGGGGTGGGGGAGGGTCTTTTCGTAACCACTTTTTTAACCCCCAGTTTGGTGGGGAGGGGGTTGGGGGAGGGGGGGGGTTGGGGGGAGGGAGGGGAGGTCCGGGGTGGGGGTTGGGGGGGGGGGGGGGGGGCAGGGGAGGTGACATTTGTGGGGCTGAAGCTGTTGGAGCCCCAATGAAACACCCCCCAGGAAGTGGTCAAAAGGCTTCTGTGTCTCTCTTGGGGACCCCACGGGGCCGCCCCCACCCCCCCACGGGGCCCCCCCCCCCCCCCTCCAAAGGGCCAGCAACCACCTCAGGGGGCCACCACTCCCCCCTCCCACGGACCCCTCCCATCCCTCGTTCCCACAGCCCCCATGGACACCCCCCCCGCCAACCTGCACCGTCCCTTCCCTCCCCCCTATCCCCCCCCCCCCCCCCCGGGCCACGTCGTTTCGTCGCCTTGGCGACGCTTCTGCCCTTGCCGTAAAGCTCCTCGCTGCCTTTTGCGGCACCTTTATCACCGCCCTACGTCGCGGCTTTGATCGTCGCGACACTGCCGTATTCAGCGTCGCGCCCCCCCCCCCCCCATCTCCCCCACCCTCCACTCCCCCATTGCCCTTTGAGCCGCGCTGCCGTATTCCGCGGCGCTGTCGCGCTGGGGGCCGGCTGGAAGCGCAGCGCAGCGCAGCGCAGGGCAGCGCGGGGCAAGGCAGGACAGAGCAGCGCAGTGCGGGGCAGGGCAGTGCGGGGCAGGGCAGCGCAGTGCGGGGCAGCGCGGGGCAAGGCAGGACAGAGCAGCGCAGTGCGGGGCAGGGCAGTGCGGGGCAGGGCAGCGCAGTGCGGGGCAGCGCGGGGCAAGGCAGGACAGAGCAGCGCAGCGCGGGGCAGCGCAGTGCAGGGCAGGGCAGTGCGGGGCAGGGCAGCGCGGGGCAGCGCAGGGCAAGGCAGGACAGGGCAGCGCAGTGCGGGGCAGGGCAGCGCAGTGCGGGGCAGGGCAGCGCAGTGCGGGGCAGGGCAGCGCAGTGCGGGGCAGGGCAGCGCGGGGCAGCGCGGGGCAGCGCAGGGAAAGGCAGGACAGAGCAGCGCAGTGCGGGGCAGCGCAGTGCAGCGCAGGGCAGCGCGGGGCAAGGCAGGACAGGGCAGCGCGGGGCAGCGCAGTGCGGGGCAGCGCGGGGCAAGGCAGGACAGAGCAGCGCAGTGCGGGGCAGGGCAGCGCAGCGCGGGGCAGCGCAGGGAAAGGCAGGACAGAGCAGCGCAGCGCGGGGCAGCGCAGTGCGGGGCAGGGCAGTGCGGGGCAGCGCAGCGCAGGGCAGCGCGGGGCAAGGCAGGACAGAGCAGCGCAGTGCGGGGCAGGGCAGCGCAGTGCGGGACAGAGCAGCGCAGTGCGGGGCAGCGCAGTGCGGGGCAGGGCAGCGCGGGGCGGGGCAGCGCAGGGCAAGGCAGGACAGGGCAGCGCGGGGCAGCGCAGGGCAAGGCAGGACAGAGCAGTACAGGGCAGTGCAGGGCAGGGCAGCTCAGGGAAAGGCAGGACAGAGCAGCGCAGTGCGGGGCAGGGCAGTGCGGGGCAGGGCAGGGCAGCGCAGTACAGGGCAGTGCGGGGCAGGGCAGGGCAGGGAAAGGCAGGACAGAGCAGCGCGGGGGGGGCAGCGCAGTACGGGGCAGGGCAGCACGGGGCAAGGCAGCGCAGAGCAAGGCAGGACAGAGCAGCGCAGGGGGGGCAAGCGCAGGGCAGGGCAGCACGGGGCAAGGCAGGACAGAGCAGTGCAGGGCAAGGTAGGGCAGAGCAGCGCAGGGGGGGCAAGTGCAGGGCAGCGCAGCGCAGGGCAGCGCAGTGTGGGGCAGGGCAGGGCAGCGCGAGGGGGGCAGGGCAGCGCGGGGCAGGGCAACGCAGCTCAGGGCAGCGCAGTACGGGGCAGGGCAGGGCAGGGCAAGGCAGGACAGCAGCGCAGGGGGGACAAGCGCAGGGCAGCGCGGGGCAGGGGCAGTGCGGGGCGGGACAGGGCGGAGAAGCTGTTTCGCCGTGCCGGGGTCAGCAGGAGCTTCAGCCGGGGGACAATGCCCGCCCGGCACTGCCGCATCCACCCCGGTGAAAAGCCCCACAGCTGCAGCAAGGGGTTCGACCACACCTGCAGCCTGGCCCCCCCGGCACCGCCGCACCCACACTGATCACAGCACAGCAGAGGTTGGGCGGGACCTCCAGAGATCAAGCCCAACCCCTCCCCACCCCCACCCCCCGCCAAAGCAGGGTCACTTAGGGTGGTCTGCACAGGAATGCACCCAGGTGGGCTTTGAAAATCTCCAGGGAGGGAGACTCCACAACCTCCCTGGGCAGCCTGCTCCAGGGCTCCCTTGTGGCAGTTTAGGCTGGGTGCCTCCTGTTACTGCCACAGAAGCTGTGGAGCATCTCCCACGGGAGCAGAGAGGGAAGAAAGAGGAAGAGGAGGACTTTGCAGGTGGATTTATGGGTATGAAAGAGAATCATAGAATAGGATCAGTCAGGTTGGGCAAGACCTCAGGGATCATCCAGTCCAAGCTGTCACCCAGCACCTCCTGACTAACTAAACCATGGCTCCAAGTGCCACATCCAATCCCCTCTTGAACACCTCCAGGGATGGGGACTCCACCACCTCCCTGGGCAGCACATTGCAATGGCGCTGGTTAGGCCACACCTTGAGTCCTGTCTCCAGTTCTGGGACCCTCAGGTTAGGAAAGATGTTGAGCTGCTGGAAGGTGTCCAGAGAAGGGCAACAAAGCTGGGGAGGGGTCTGGGAGGAGAGGCTGAGGGAGCTGGGGTTGCTTAGCCTGAAGAAGAGGAGGCTCAGGGGAGACCTTCTTGCTCTCTACAACTCCCTGAAGGGAGGTTGGAGTCAGGTGGGGGTTGGGCTCTTCTCCCAGGCCCCCAGCACCAGAACAAGAGGACACAGTCTCAAGCTGTGCCAGGGGAGGTTTAAGTTGGAGGTGAGGAAGAAATTCTTCCCAGAAAGAGAGATTTGCCATTGGGATGTGCTGCCCAGGGAGGTGGTGGAGTCCCCATCCCTGGAGGTGTTTAGGAAGAGCCTGGATGGGGTGCTTGGTGCCATGGTTGAGTTGATCAGATGGTGCTGGGTGGATAGGTTGCACTTGGTGATCTCAGAGGTCTTTTCCAACCTGGTTAATTCTAGCCTAGCCTAGCCTAGCCTAGCCCATCCCATCCCATCCCATCCCATCCCATCCCATCCCATCCCATCCCATCCCATCCCATCCCATCCCTCACAGTTCTTGTGGAAACCCTGCAGTCTGCCAGCAACTATGAACAGGGGACACCAGGGGGCTTCAGGCCAGGGGGCCCTTGAGAATCTCTGGGACTGAGGCAACAGAGACCTCTGGAGGTTGTCCAAGGAGAAGTGGGCAGTCCTGCACTGGGGCAAGAAGATGCTTGCCCGTGAGGGTAGGCTGGGACTTGATTGGCTGAGTAGGAAACCGGAGCAGAGGAGCCTGGGAACCACGAGGGATGCAAGTGGAGCTGCCAGGGGATGCTCCCCACGCACAAGGCCATTGCCTATCTGGGTCTGCATTGGCAGGAGCTGCCTCCTCCACAGCAGGGGAGTTGTCATCCCCCTCCACTGAACCCTAGTGTGGCCACAACAGGGCCAGTGTGCCCCCCCTGGGGGGCTTCCTGTTGGGGAGAAGTGGGGGAGGAGTGGAGAGGGTCCAGAGGAGCTCTTCCAAGAGGATGGCTTCAGAGCTGCTGGAGCTGTTCTGGGTGGTGGGGGAAAACCCCCAGGAGACAGGAGGAAAGGGTGGCTGGGGAGGCTGAGACTGGAAAGGTGGAGAAGGAAATGTCCCTGGCAAGGGCAGGGCTGTGGTACAAGAGGACACTCAAGAGGGAGGCTGGCCCAGCCCAGGGCTGTCTCCCTCTCAAGGAACAGGCAGAGATATCAGTGAGGGTGGTGAGATCTGGAGCTGAAGACAGGATTGGATGTGCTTGAG
The DNA here is from genome assembly GCF_014839835.1 of Dryobates pubescens. Classification (NCBI taxonomy): domain Eukaryota; kingdom Metazoa; phylum Chordata; class Aves; order Piciformes; family Picidae; genus Dryobates; species Dryobates pubescens. The sequence continues at coordinate 17,191 of NW_026530814.1, forward strand.
CTGAGGTCTGTCTCTCTGGGTTTCATGTCAAGGGGCTTGGTGAAGCCACCCTCCCTGGAGGTGCTCAAGAGGGGACTGGATGTGGCACTTGGTGCCATGGTTTAGTCAGTCAGGAGGTTGTTGGGTGGCAGCTTGGACTTGGTGATCCTTGAGGTCTCTTCCAACCTTATTGGGTCTATGGGTCTCAGAGCCCTCTTCATTGTGACCCTCTGGATGGCCACATCCTGCTGAGGGACAGTGCTGGCCTGGCCCAAGGATAAGGGCACTGAAGGGACACTCCCTGGGGGCAAAGGCTGTGGGTGAGCTGTGGCCAAGTCCCAGCCAGGGACAGGGCTGCAGCCCAAGTCTTGTTGGGGACAGGGTCCCTACCATGCAGGGACAGCTCTGCAGAGTGGGAGCCAGGTTGTCTGGGAGGGCTCAGGGGCCCCAGGCAGTGACAGGGTGAGGGCCAGGGCAGAGGATATTCCCCTCTGGTCTCTGCTCTTAGGAGGCTGTGCCTGCAGACTGGCAGCAGGTTGGGGCCTGCAGGGCAAGGGCAATGGGGTGGGCTGGAGCTGAGCACTGCAACCACCCCAGCACTTCCCCCAGATGAGCTCTCACCTCCCAGGGATCAGCACCCCCCTCCCCCCACAGTGTTCCCCAGCAGTGCTTCCAGCCCCTGAAGAGCTCAGTGCTGTGGCTTTAAGGCACTGGGATGGCTTACAACCAGGAGAGGCCCAGGAGGTGGGCTGGAAAGTGCTACTGCCCCAGGGAGAGTCCTGAGCCATGTGTGAGGGCCAGGAGCTCCCTCCCCAGGGGCTGGGTGGCCAGGACCTGCTCCTTTGGCTTGACAAAGCCCATGGAGGATTGGAAGTCTTCAAGGGAATGGGTGCAGGCACTGGGCACCAGGGAGCAGCCTGTGGCTGTGGCAAGGCTGGAAGCCCTCAGCAGGGATGACCTCTTCACCACCATGGCTGTGGCCGTGGTCTCTGCAACCAGGAGGCAGCTGAACTTCATTCCCAAAGAGCTCACAGCCTCCCTGCCCCAGCCAGCAGGGTCACAGCATAGACCTGCCCCAGCCATTGCCCATCCTCAGCCCCCCACTGCCCCAGCAAGAGTCCTGAGCCATGTGTGAGGGCCAGGAGCTCCCTCCCCAGGGGCTGGGCGGCCAGGGCTTGGCCCTTTGGCTTAACAAAAGCCATCCAGGTTTGCTCAGCATCAGAGCAGCCCTCAGCTCCCTGTTGTTGTTCTTTCCTTCTGCTTCTCTGCTCTAACAAGGCCCTGGGGAGGCTTTGCCAGTGGCAGTGCTCAGTGGGACCCATTAATGCTCCAGCAAACTTGGCACTCTGTATTTGACCTCCTGAGAGCTCCTTCAGCTTCCTCTGAGTCTCTGAGGTTCAGGGGCTTGGCACCAAAGCCAGCAGGGGACTCAGCCAAATGCCTCGGGCTGGTCCTCCGGTGCTGAGCTCTGCCAGGCTCCTGGGCTGGGCTTGGCTGCTGGCAAAGGGGCAGCACTGCAGAGACAGAGAGCTGTGCCCAGGAGCAGCTCCTCTGCACAGCACAGCAGGGCTGAGGGCACTGCCAGAGCGTCTCAGGGAGGTGGGAAAGGCAGAGAGAGCGTCAAGGAGAGCAGGGCTGGGAGGGTGTTGAGAGCTCCGAGAGGAGAAACCTTCCCAGCCCTGGGCATGGTGAGTGCCTGCTGCAGGCCAAGGGAGCTGCAGCTCCTGGGGCTGGTCAAGCTGCCACATCCCACAGCCTCTGGGACCTCTCTTCTACAGAGGAGCAGGAGGAGGAGATGCTGCAGGGCAGAGCTTCCCCTCTGCAGCACCAGAGCCACAGGACACGGCAGCTGCCTCCTGCTGGGGTGACTGCAAGGCTGTGAAGCTGGGAGGCCACACAGCTCCTGCAAGGGAGGAGAGCAGACCCCTGCAGACTCTGCAGCCCCCTACAGACCCCTGCAGAGCCCTATGGACCCTGGCAGACACCCTGCAGACTCTGCAGACCCCTACAGACCCCTGCAGACCCCTGCAGACCCCTGCAGAGCCCTATGGACCCTGGCAGACACCCTGCAGACCCCTGCAGAGCCCTATGGACCCTGGCAGACCCCCTGCAGACCCCTGCAGACTCTGCAGAACCCTGCAGACCTCTATGGACCCTGGCAGACCCCCTGCAGACTCTGCAGACCCCTACAGTCCCCTGCAGACCCTGGCAGACCCCCTGCAGACCCCTACAGACCCCTGCAGACCTCTAGTGACCTCTGCAACCCCCTGCAGACCCCTACAGACCTCTTCAGACCCCTACAGACCCCTGCAGACCCCTATGGACACTGGCAGACCCCCTGCAGACCCCTGCAGACCTCATTTTTAGGCTCCCAACCCTCATCTGGGGGGGTGAGGGGGGTCCAAAACCCCTCTTGCAGTCCCTGAAGTCTCTTTGTGGTGTCCAAACCCTCATCTTTAGGCTCCCAACCTTCATTTTTCAGGGCCCCCCCTCCTCCCCTCCCCCCCCCCAGCTTACCCAATCTGCCTGATCCTCCTCCCCCCCTTCCCCACCCCCCTCCAAGGCCAACCCAGGAGGGGTCTGAGCCACACCAAGGGCGAAGTTCTGCCTCCCAGCTGAGGTTCCTCCAGCAGTGGGAAGTGAAAGTGGCCCTGGGGAGCTGATCCTGGCCAAGTGGGTCAAGGAGATGCCCCCCGGGGCGGAGGGGGGAAGTTTCCCTTCTGCTCCCCAGAGCTGGGGCTGAGGTTTGCCTCAGCCCCTTGAAAGGCCACAAAGAGCCTTCAGGAGTGAGCTGGAGGCACCACAGTGACCATCCCCCCCCCCCAGCAGAGCAGCTCCTCCTCCAAGCTGGGCTGGGCTGGGCTGGACCCCCAAGCCCAGCTCTTGGGTAGCCTAGAGCAGGATAAACCAGGGTGGGAGGAGAGCTTTGAGGGGCCATCGAGTCCAACCTCTCAGCCAGCACCACCTGCCCAACCCAACCCTGGCACCAAGGGCCTCATCCAGGCTCCTCCTGAGCACCTCCAGGGATGGGCACTCCACCACCTCCCCCTGGGCAGCACATCCCCAGGGCCAATCCCTCTCTCTGTGTAGAACTTCTTCCTCCCCTCCAGCCTAAACCTCCCCTGGCACAGCTTGAGGCTGCTTCTCCTGCAGTGGTCTGCAGGGTCTGCAAAGTCTGCAGGGGGTCTACAGATCTGCCCCCAGCAGGTAAAGAACCCAGGCTGGGGGGGGCAACAGCAGGACCCCAGCCCGTTGCTGATGAGGTCCTGGGGCACCTCCCAACCTCCTCCAGCCCCCCCCAGCCCCTTGCCCATCACATTTCAGCAGTCCTGGGGGATGCCAGCTGTGGGAGGAGGCTGTGGGGACCCCCAGGTGGGTGGGGGTGAGTTGTGGGGAAGGAATTGGAGCCTCATCCAGGCTCAAGCACCTCCAGGGATGGGCACTCCACCACCTCCCCCTGGGCAGCACATTCCAAGGGCCAAACTCTCTGTCTGGGAAGAATTTCTTCCTCCCCTCCAGCCTAAACCTCCCCTGGCACAGCTTGAGGCTGTGTCCTCTTGTTCTGGTGCTGGGGGCCTGGGAGAAGAGCCCAACCCCCACCTGGCTCCAACCTCCCTGCAGGGAGTTGTAGAGAGCAAGAAGGTCTCCCCTGAGCCTCCTCTTCTGCAGGCTAAGCAACCCCAGCTCCCTCAGCCTCTCCTCCCAGGGCTGTGCTCCAGACCCCTCCCCAGCCCTGTGCCCCAGCCCCCTCCCCAGCCCTGTGCCCCAGCCCCCTCCCCAGCCTTGCTGCCCTTCTCTGCCCCCAGCCTGTGGCACTGCCTGGGGTTGCTGTGGCCAAAGTGCAGCCCCTGGCACTTGGCTGTGTTCAACCTCCTGCCCTTGGCCTCTGCCCAGCCTGCCCAGGGCCCTCTGCAGAGCTCTGCTGCCCTCTACCAGCTCCAGCCCTGCCCCCAGCTTGGTGCCAGCTGCCAGCTCGCTGCTGATGGATTCCAGCCTCTGGTCCCAGATCATCAATCAAGATATTGATCAGGCTGGGGCCCAGCACTGATCCCTGGGGGGCACCATTGGTGCCTGGCTGCCAGCTGGATGTGGCACCATTCCCCTCCCCTCTCTGGGCACCATTCCCCTTCCCTCTGGGCACCACTCCCCTCCCCTCTCTGGGCACCACTCCCCTCCCCTCCCTGGGCACCATTCCCCTCCCCTCCCTGGGCACCACCCACCAAGGCTGGGGACCACCCACCCAGGCTGGGGACCACTCACCAGGGCTGACCAGGTCAGGGAGGTTTGGAGGGGGTCTCTTCATCCCATTTTGGGGGGGGGGGTGTTCCTCCATCACCAACTCCCCAGAGCTACCCCAGAGACACTCAGCTTGACCATGGCCATGGAGATGTTGGCATCTGCCCTCAATTTCAGTTGATTCTCCTCTCTTTTGGGGCTGCTTCTCCTCTCTTTTTGGGCTGCTTCTCCTCTTTTCTGGGGCTGCTTCTCCTCTCTTTTTGGGGCTGCTTCTCCTCTCTTTTGGGGCTGATTCTCCTCTCTTTTGGGGCTGATTCTCCTCTTTTTGGGGCTGCTTCTCTCTCTTTTGGGGCTGCTTCTCCTCTCTTTTTGGGGCTGCTTCTCTCTCTTTTGAGGCTGCTTCTCCTCTCTTTTGGGGCTGATTCTCCTCTCTTTGGGGCTCCTTCTCCTCTCTTTTTTGGGGTCTGCTTCTCCTCCTTTATTGGGGGCTGCTTCTCCTGCTTTTTTGGGCTGGCTCCACAGCAGCCAGGCTGTCACATGCTGGGTTGAGCCACCAGGAAGGGGAAGGAGAAGCCAGAGAAGGAGGAGGACACCACTGAGAATGGAGCCTCTTCACTTTGTCCTGCTGCTCAGTGAGTCCTCTTCTTCCTCCTCCTCCTCTTCGTCCTCCTCCTCTCTGCCCTCCTGCTCCCTTTCCCCAATTCCTTTGCTTTTCCACCTCTTTGGGAGCCTGTTGGGGCCACCTCCTCCCTTCCCCCTCCAGCCTCCTCCACTTATTTCCCTGCATCCTCCTTCCCTGCAGAGCTTTTTCCCCTCCAGCTCCTCACTTTTGCCCTAAACTTTCCCTTTATTCCCCATTTCCTCTTTTCCCCTCCATTTCTGTCCTCTTTTCCCACAGTTCTTCACTTCCCCCCCCAATTTCTTCCACATTTTCCTCACTTTTGGCTTTTACCTCATTTCCTCCTTTTTCCTCCCATTTCTTTTCCATTTTTTGCCCAATATCCTCTTTTCCCCCCCCATTTCTTTCCTTCCCCTCCTCCCCTCCTCCCCCTGGATTTTAATTTCCCCAATTTCTTCACTTTTTACCTCATTCCTGCACTGTTTTGGCCCCCATTTCTTTCCTGTTTTCCCCCCCAGCTTCCAGCACCCCCACCCCCTTTAGCCCCTCCCCCACTTCTAGCCCCTCCCCCCACTTCTAGCCCTTGAGAAGGCCAAAATTGGCCACTTCTGGGTTCCTCTCATAAAAAATGATGATTCTGGGGGGTACTTCAGACCAAAATTGGAGGGCTTGGGGAGTTTGTCAGCCAAAAGTGGCATTTTGGGGCTTCTTTTCCCCAGAAATGGTGATTTTGAGGGCACTCCTGGCCAAAAATGGTCTCTTTGGGGTTGCTTTCTCCAGAAATGGTGATTTTGAGGGAGCTCCTGGCCAAAATTGGTCATTTTTTGGTTGTTTTCTCCAGAAATGGTGATTTTGAGGGAGCTTCTGACTAAAAATGGTCATTTTGGGGTTGTTTTCCCCAGAAATGGTGATTTTGAGGGCACTCCTGACCAAAAATGATCATTTGGGGGTGTTTTCCCCAGAAGTGGTGGTTTTGAGGGCACTCCTGACCAAAAACGGTCATTTGGGGTTGTTTTCTCCAGAAATAGTGAATTTGAGGGAGCTTCTGACTAAAAATGGTCATTTTTGGGTTCTTTCCCCCCAGAAATGGTGATTTTGAGAGAGTTCCTGGCCAAAAATGGTCATTTTGGGGTTGATTTCCCCAGAAGTGGTAATTTTGAGGGCACTCCTGGCAAAAAATGGTCATTTTGAGGATTTTTGAGTCTCCTCAGGCCAAAACTGAGGATTTTGGGACTCTTCAGACCCAAAATGCCCTTTGGGGGGATTCTTCTCCCCCCTTTACTCCCTGACCCCCTTCTCTCTCTTCCAGCCTCTCTGCAGCCTCTCCTCCCAGCCGCCTCACCTGAAGGTAATCGACTTATGGGGTCTCACCACCCAACTCCACCCCTCCTTGGACCTCTCCTAGCCCCAAATCAACCTTGTTTTGACCCAAACCCCCTTAACCAGGTCCCACCTTCAACCACCCAACCCCAGCAGGGCAGAAGGTTTATGGTGGGCATCACCCAGCTGGGTGGAGGGCTGGTGGGACCTCACCAAACCTTCTCTGGTCACCAAGTTCGAGGGCACCCAGGTGGGGTTTAGGCCATCTTAGCCCCAGCTCACCTCCAATGGCCACCACAAGACCAAGTTTGAGGCCAGCCAGGTGGGGGTTTGGTCCAACCTTGGTCTTTGGCAACTCACCACCTTGCTCCCCAGATCTTCCTCCTCCCCCCACCATCACTGTGATGCCGCTGAAGACCCAGTACCTCCTTGGTGACACCATCTCCATCCAATGCTCTGCCCCATGGACCCAGGAGAAGCTCCAAGGCTTCCAGTTCTCAGGCAGCAGAGGCTGGGCAATGGAGGTGAGGACTTCCAAGAGGTCCTACAGCCACCACTTCAACATCACAGGACCCAAGGATGGGGGGCCCCAAGCCTGCTGCTATGTCATCAAGAGGCCTCGAGGTCCTCTCTGCTCCCAGGAGAGCAAGGCCATCATCATCAATGTCAAAGGTAGGGGAGAGGTGGCCACCAAACACCATGGCTTCCCCTGTCCACCACCAACTCTCTGCAGATGCTTCCCTGCAGGCTCCAAAACAGGACTTTAGGAGACCAAAAATGGTCATTCTGAGGTTCTCCTCACCCCAAAGTGGTCATTTGGAGAGGTCTTCAGACCAAAAATGGTCATTTTGAGGTTCTCCTCACCTCAAAGTGGTCCTTTGGAGAGGTCTTCAGACCAAAAATGGTCATTCTGAGGTTCTTCTCCCCCCAAAGTGGTCATTTGGAGAGGTCTTCAGACCAAAAATGGTCATTCTGAGGTTCTCCTCACCCCAAGTGGTCATTTGGAGAGGTCTTTGGACCAAAAATAGTAAGTTTTGGGTCTTTTCTTCTCACCTCCAGACCATCCACCTCAACCCACCTTGACCCTGAAGCCTTCTTCCGGCCTCACCATTGAAGGTCAGCCTCTGGTCTTCTTCTGCACTGCTCCAGAAGGCATCAAGGAGCCCAGGTTCTACATCTACAAGGAGAACCTCAAGCTGCTGGAGGGCATCAATGTCACCGTGGAGGCCACCAAAGCTCAGTTCCTGGTGGGGGAGGCCAAGCAGAACCACACTGGGAACTTCTCCTGTGGCTACGAGGAGATGACCGAGGGCCGCTGGATCCCCTCCTACCTCAGCCAGGTCCTGGAGGTCCTCATCAAAGGTACCACCTCTGGTGGGGGTCTTGATGGCCAAGGTGGTGGAGGAGAAGCCGAGACCACCTCAGCTGGGTCTCGATGGCCAAGGTGGTTGAGGAGAAGCCGAGACCACCTCAGCTGGGTCTCGATGGCCAAGGTGGTTGAGGAGAAGCCAAGACCACCTCAGCTGGGTCTCGATGGCCAAGATGGTCCTCCTGAAGGTCTTCTCCTCTATCTTGCTCCTTCTCAGAAGCTGCTTCTCCTCCCCACTTGGCCATGGAGCCTTCCACTGGGGTGGTGGATGAGGACCACCCCCTGCAGCTCACCTGCAAAGCCTCCAGAGATATCTTCAGGCCACGGTTCCACTTCTACAGGAATGGGCTGGAGATGCCACCAGGTCAAGGTGGCTTCAAGATCCAGAAGCTGAGGAATGCCTCCCACCTGCTGGTCTCCAGGACCTCCAGGAGCTTCAGCGGCAACTTCAGCTGTGGGGTGGAGGAGGACGTGGAGGGGACCTGGGTGGTGGCACCTCGGAGTAGAGCTCTGAGCGTCACCATCAGAGGTAGGTCCAGCTTGGGGGCAACCAGCTTTGGTCTTCTCCTCATCTTTGACCCTCACCTGACCATGACTTTGACCTCCTGACCACAACTTTGACCTCCTGACCACTTCTTTGACCTTTCCCTGACTGTTGCCTTAGACCTTCTCATAGCCTTCTCCTGACCGTGCCTTGGATCTTCTCCTGACCATGACCTTCACCTCCTGACCGTGCCTTGGACCTTCTCCTGCCCCTCTCCTGCCCATGACCTTGATGCCCTCCTGACCTTCTCCTCCCCACCTGTCCTCTCAGTCCTCCCCTCCTAACCTACCTTGCTCTGGGGCCTTGCCTCACTTCCTGAAGGACCTTCAAGGTGCTCTTGAGGTGGTCACCCCAGGATGGTCACCCCTCAAGGTGAGGCCCTCAGGCACCCAACTGAGGCCATGGCGATGCTGAGGACCTTCAGGTTGGTTTTGAGGTGGCCTCTGAGAACCTTGGTGGTCTCCATCTCCAGCAGCTCCACCTCAGCTTCTCCCATTGGTGGCCGGGACCCTCTCTGGTGGCCTTGTCCTGCTCCTTGGCTTCCTATTGGCTGTTTGGCTCTGGAGGAGGCGGAGAGGTGAGTGGGAGGCAGCCAATGGGAGAAGAGCATCAAGGGGTGGGGGTGGGAATGGACCTGGTGGGGCTTGGGAGGAGGAGACACCCAGGTGAGGACCAAGCCTCACTTACTTCTTGGTCACAGTGGGGTGGTGGCCTAAGAGGACCTCCTGGGGTCACCTCAGCTCCATGATGACCTCCTGGGGTCACCTCAGCTCCATGGGGACCTCCTGGGGCCACCTCAGCTCCATGATGACCTCTTGGGGTCACCTCAGCTCCATGGGGACCTCCTGGGGTCACCTCAGCTCCATGAGGACCTCCCAAGGGCCACCACCACCTTCAAGAGGTCCTCCTGGGGCCACCACATCTCCATGAGGACATTCTGTGGCCACAGCCTGCAGGGTCCCAGGGATGGGTGGTGGTGGGGTGGTCATTGAGGTCCTCCTGTGAGCCTTTGAGGCTTATGGAGGAACCTCCTGGCCCAGGTGGTGTCCACTGGAAGGACTTTCAGGACAAAGAGGACTCGAGCTCGTACCCTATGGCCAAAGTCAGCCAGGGGTGACCTTGGAGGTAACCCTGAAGAGGATCCTGAAGATCCACCCTGAAGGAGGCCTTGAAATGATCCCAAGGTGGTCCTGAAAGTCTCCCTGAAGGTCCTCCTGAAGGTCCCCTTGAAGATGACCTGAGGTGGACCCCAAAGTTGACCTTCAAAGGGACCTCCAAGGTGTCCTCGAAGATGACCCCAGAAGAGGCCTCCCAGTTCCTCCCACTCCCACCCAGTTCCCTCCCAGTTCATCCCAGTGGCTCCAACCAATCACTAAAGGTCTTCTCCTGCTCTTCCATTGCTCAGCCACAGGTCAAGATGGTTGCTGTGGGGTGGGGCTGAGGAAACCTCCCAGTCCCCTCTCAGTCCCTTCCCAGTTCCCTCCCAGGCCCCTTCCAGTCCCTTCCCAATCCCCTCCCAGTCCCAGGTTCAGCAGCAGCCATCCCTCCCTGGTCCCCAGCTGCAGCAGCTGGGCTTGGACCCCAAAAGGTCTTCCCCAGGGACCACCAGAGGGACCCCCAAGTGTGGGGCAGGGACCCCAAAAGTGACCCCCCCCAGAGACTTCCTCAGGGGCATCAAAGGGACACCCAAGCCTTCCCCACTCCCTCCCATTTGCTCCCAGCGCCTCCCAAGTCCCTCCCAGTCACTTCCAAACTCATCCCAGTGCCCCCAGCTACCCCAAACCCTCCCCCAGTCCCTCCCAGTTCCCTCCCAGTCCTTCTCAGTGCCTCCCAGTAATCCCTAACCCCATCCCAGTGCCTCCCACTTTGCTTCCAGTGCCTCCCAAGTCCCTCCCAGTCACTTCCAAACTCATCCCAGTGCCCCCAGCTACCCCAAACCCTCCCCCAGTCCCTCCCAGTTCCTTCCCAGTCCTTCTCAGTGCCTCCCAGTAATCCCTAACCCCATCCCAGTCCCTCCCAGTTCCCTCTCAGTTCCTCCTCGTTTTGAGCTCCCTGAGCTGGGCACACACCTCCAGCCCCATCCCTAGGGAACAAATGCCCTCAGCATTTGGGCACTGTGGGCAGGGATGTCCAAAAGAAAAGCAAGCAGAGAGGATTTGGGTAAACTTTGGCCTTGTTTCCACACAACTGGGCAACAGCCAGAGGGCTTTCTACCCCAGGGAGACACAAAGGACTGGGGAAGAGCCAGACAAAGCCTGGCAAAGCTCAGCCCAGCTCCAATGGCAGCTCCAGCTGTGCTGACTCAGCTCTGTAGTTGCTCTCATCAGCACTAATTGGTGTTCAGAAGGGCAGGAGCCCTGCTGCAGCCCCCCAGCCTCTGAGAGATGCAGAGGAAAGAAGAGGGGATTTGTGTTTAACCTGCTGGAGAGGCCCTTTCAGGGGGCTCACGATTAGCCCACTAGACCCCGGCTGGACCTCTTTAAAGGCCCCTCCCCTGCGCGGCGGGCTGCTCGGCGGTGTGGCTGCGGCGACGCTTGGCGAGATAGGAGCCGCAGGTGAAGCTCTTGCCGCAGCGAGCGCGCCTCTGGCCGGTGTGGATGCGGCGGTGCTCGATGAACGCGGTGCTCAACGGCTACAGCGCTCGTGGTGACGCTCCTGCCGCACTCAGCGCAGGGGAACGGCTTCTCTCCGGTGTGGATGCGGCAGTGGGTGGCCAGGTTGGAGCCGGGTTTGATGCTCTTGCCTCAGTCCCTGATCCTGATCCCAGCCACGGCTTTCCTCCGAGACTCCCAAAGGATCCAGAGTAGAACCCTCAGCCCTCAAGAGATCCCCACGCCCCACCCCGCCCCAAAGACCCCACTGATGCCCTCCCAACAGCTCCTCCTCCTCCTGCCCCTACGAAGGCTTCCCCCCAGCCCCCCCCCCCCACCCCAACCCCATGAACCCTCCAACAGCCCAACAGAGCCCCCTGGACCCCCCCACCCCGGACCTCCCGACCCCCCCAACTCCACAGCCCCCCCCCCAGCAGCCCCACAGAGCCCTCCCTAAGCCTCAGGCCAGGACAGAAGCCTCAGCCCCAACCCCAGGCTGTCTCCCTCCGGCCCAGGGGTCCCCCACCCCCCCACCGGCAGACAAAGGGGGTGCAGGGCAGGAGGCCAAGGGGGAGCTCAGGAGCGCAGGGAAGCTGCCGACCGCCGGCCCCGGCAGGCTCCCGGTGAGCAGAGAGCGCTGGGATGGAAGCCCAGGGCCGGGACCCGCGGCTGCGGCGGCTCAGCACAGCACCCACGCGTGGCACCCCCACGGCACAGCCTGGGCTGGGCTCTGCCCCTCCCCGTGCCTGGCCCTCAGCCCAGGCGCTGCCCTTTAGCACAGCAGCTGCTGGTACAAAGGCTCCAAACCCCCAGGGCTCCCCCAGAGACACAACCCCCCCCCCCCCCCGAGGACCCTCTGCTGCAATCCAGCCCCCAGGCTGCCCACCGCCCCTCCTGGCCACAGCAGAGCGCCGCTGCCAGGGCAGCAGTGAGCAGAGGGGGACAGGGACAGGGACACAGAGCCAGGGCCAGCCCCTGCAGGGCACCAAAGGCTCCGGCTGCAACACAGCAGCAGCCGAAGGGGGGGCTGCAGCTGCCCCTAGCAGGGGGATTCAGCAGCACAAGGAACCCCCCCCCCCAACACACCGACCCCTCCCCAACCTCACCCACAGCCCCACAACCGCACAGACCCCTCCCAGAACTGCACAGATGCCACCACTGACCCTCTGCACCTCCCCCATAACCCCCAGCCCCCCTCACATATCCCCAGGAGCCCCCAAGCCCAAAACCTGCCAGTTCCCCCTACAGCCCCACAGAGGCTCCCCCCCAGCCCCACCGAGCCCTACCCCACAAACCCTTTGCCAACCCAACCGACCCTCCCCACCCGCCACCGCACAGACCCCCCCCAGCAGCCCCCCAGATCATTGCCTGGTGTCCCCCCTCACGCTGCAACCCTCAGCCCCAGGGGATTCCAATCCCCCACCCCGGGATCCCCCTCCTCAGCCCCGCAGCTTCCCTCACCCCCACCACAGAGGGGACGCAGAGCAGGAGGCCGAGGGAGAGCTCAGCGCACAGGGAGCCGCCGGCCCCGGCAGGCTGCCGGCGAGCAGAGAGCGCTGGGAGGGAGACCCCGGCCCGGCCCCTCCGGCTGCTGCTGCGGCCACGTGCGGCGGGGAGCAGAAGCAGGTGGCAGCCCGGAACGGAAGTCCTGCCCACGGGTGGGCGAGCCACAGCCACAGTGTCACAGTCTCACAGTGTCACAGTCTCACAGTCTCACAGTGTCACAGTGTCACTGTCACAGTGTCACAGTCTCACAGTCACAGTCTCACAGTCTCACAGTGTCACAGTGTCACAGTCTCACAGTCTCACAGTCTCACAGTCTCACAGTCTCACAGTGTCAGTGTCACAGTGTCACTGTCACAGTGTCACAGTCTCACAGTGTCACAGTCTCACAGTCACAGTGTCACAGTCTCACAGTGTCACAGTGTCAGTGTCACAGTGTCACAGTGTCACAGTGTCACAGTGTCAGTGTCACAGTCTCACAGTCACAGTATCACAGTCTCACAGTGTCACAGTCTCACAGTGTCACAGTGTCACAGTGTCACAGTGTCAGTGTCAGTCTCACACAGTATCACAGTCTCACAGTGTCAGTGTCACAGTCTCACAGTCACAGTATCACAGTCTCACAGTGTCACAGTCTCACAGTGTCACAGTGTCACAGTGTCAGTGTCAGTCTCACACAGTATCACAGTCTCACAGTGTCACAGTCTCACAGTGTCAGTGTCACAGTCTCACAGTCACAGTATCACAGTCTCACAGTGTCACAGTCTCACAGTGTCAGTGTCACAGTCTCACAGTCTCACAGTGTCACAGTCAGTGTCAGTGTCACAGTGTCACAGTGTCACAGTGTCAGTGTCACAGTGTCACAGTCTCACAGTCACAGTGTCACAGTCTCACAGTCTCACAGTCACAGTGTCACAGTCTCAGTGTCACAGTCTCACAGTCTCACAGTCACAGTGTCAGTGTCACAGTGTCACAGTCTCACAGTCACAGTGTCACAGCCTCACAGTCTCACAGTCACAGTGTCACAGTCTCAGTGTCACAGTCTCACAGTCTCACAGTCACAGTGTCAGTGTCACAGTCTCACAGTGTCACAGTGTCACCAAGGTTGGAAGAGACCTCAAAGATCATCGAGTCCAAGCTGTCCCCACAGACCTCCTGACCAGACCATGGCACCAAGTGCCACATCCAATCCCCTCTTGAACACCTCCAGGGATGGGGACTCCACCACCTCCCTGGGCAGCACATCCCAATGGCCAACCACTCTCTCAGTGAAGAACTTTCTCCTCACCTCCAGCCTAAACCTCCCCTGGCACAGCTTGAGACTGTGTCCTCTTGTTCTGGTGTTGGCTGCCTGGGAGAAGAGACCAACCCCCACCTGGCTACAACCTCCCTTCAGGTAGTTGTAGAGGGCAATGAGGTCTCCCCTGAGCCTCCTCTTCTCCAGGCTAAACAACCCCAGCTCCCTCAGCCTCTCCTCCCAGGGCTGTGCTCAAGGCCTCTCCCCAGCCTTGCTGCCCTTCTCTGGACACCTTCAAGTCTCTCAATGTCCTTCTTAAACTGAGGGGCCCAGAACTGGACACAGGACTCAAGGTGCAGCCTAACCAATGCAGAGTACAGGGCACAATGACCTCCCTGCTCCTGCTGGCCACACTATTCCTAATGCAGGCCAGGATGCTGTTGGATTTCTTGGCCACCTGGGCACACTGCTGGCTCATGTCAGTCAGCACCCCCAAGTCCTTCTCTGTTTGGGAGCTCTCAGCCACTCTGCCCCCAGCCTATAGCTCTACATGGGGTTGCTGTGGCCAAAGTGCAGCCCCTGGCACTTGGCCTTGTTGAATGCCATCCCATTGGACTCTGCTTGCCAGCAGGCCTGGCACCTTCCAAAGGGCTTCCCACTAGCTCAGCAGTGTTCCTGATGGGTTCCTGCAGGCCTGGGGTTTCCCTTGGGCTTTCCATGCACTCAGAAGTAGGAAGAGATCTTTCTGAGAGATCTTTTGGAGTGTTTAGAAGTTTGTTAAAGCTTTGAGAGTTTTCAAGCTGTGAGGTTGATGTCTTCCAACCAGCCTGACACTTCTGATGGGACTCCACTGCCCACCCACAGCACTGCATCATTGCTTAGAGAAGCTGGGCTTGCTGGACAGTGGGGGGGAGGGGGAGTGGAACAGACAGACTCAGTTCCCCAGGGGGAAAGCCCCTTCCAGGGAGAGCAAGGCTCTCACAAGCCCTCCCCTCATGCCCTTCCTCCCCCAGCTTTCAGGATGGGCCTAACCCATCACAGAGGGGAAGAGTAACACACACAACTCAGGGCTAATACAAAGCAAAGAGTTTAATAATGCAGCATAAGACATCCTAAGCACAACACTAATGAGCTAATGAGCTAATGAATCTAACAATACAAGGCAGGATTAGCTCAGCTCAGCCTATTTGCAGAAGAAGGGCAGTGAAATACACGGGGGGGGGGGGGGGGGGAGAAAGCCCAACCCAAACCAAACCCAGAATACAGCAGAAAACCAAAGCCAGCAGCTACCCAACTGCCTCTCTGCCTGCAGAAGAGAGCCAGCAGCCAAGAACCCAGAGCCCAGAGGCAGCAACCAGGACAGGAAGCCTCCCAGGTTGCAATCTGAATTTCAAGCCCCACCACACTTTGCTCCAGGCAGCACTTTCAGCCTTGAAGCTGGCAGTGGCTGCAGCATGGTGTCAGTAACAGCAGCAGCTTCAGCTCAGTCCATGACCCAGGCCAGATGATGTCAGACACAGAAGCTAAGTGGAAGAAGCAAGTGTGGGACACTGGTTGGTGGCAACTGTGCTCCAGAGCAGCTGCTGGGTGTGCTGGGGCTCTGCTTCCCAGGAGTGACCACACATCACCTGGCTGGATGGGCAGTGGGGAAGGCCATCTTTGGTTGCTTCGGCTTCTGTGTGCAGCCTTGGCTTTTGCTTTGTTTCATTGAAATAGCTTCCAGCTCATTACAGCCCTCTGGGATCTTTTCCCCTCTCCCCTCTCCATCCAAGCAGGGCAGTGACAGAGAGCCTTTGGTGGGCATTTGGCCCCCAGCCAGGGCCAGAGCACCGCAGGGACTTGCAACTGGCACAAGATTTGCCCTGCACAATTCCATCAGGCCCAGGGCTTCTGATGGGCTTTGCACAAGCTCACCACTGGATGAGTTTCCTTCCAGCAGGCCTGAAGCTCCCCACAGCCTTTCCATTGGTTCACCAGTAGCTGTGATGCCTTCCAGCAGGCCTAGGCACTCTGGGTGGGTTTCTACTCACCCTCTTGCTGCCTTCCCATAGGCCCAGGCATTCCTAAGGCCTTTCCACTGCCCCCACAGCGGCCTTGCTGCTTTACTGTGGACCCTGTGCTTCCAAAAGGAATTCTGATGACCCACCAGTGCCCTTGATGCATTCAACAAGCCTGGGGCTTCTCAGTCAGGCTTTCTGCTGCCAAAACAGAGGCCCTGCTGCCCTCCTGTGAGCCTAGGGCTTTGCTCAGTATTGCCACTGGCCCAGCTGTCCACTTCAGGCATTCCAGTGAGCCTGGAAGGCAGCAGGGACACTTGGGGCTCCTGGACTGACAAAGGAAGCCTGCACTTGCTGTCAGCCAGCAAGGCCAATGCAGGGCTAGTGGAATGCCAGAGGCAAAGCCCAGCTTCTCTAAGCAATGATGCAGTGCCGTGGGTGGGCAGTGGAGTCCCATCAGAAGTGTCAGACTGGTTGGAAGACATCAACCTCACAGCTTGAAAACTCTCAAAGCTTTGACAATCTTCTAAACACTCCAAAAGATCTCTCAAAAAGATCTCTTCCCACTTCTGAGTGCATGGAAAGCCCGAGGGAAACCCCAGGCCTGCAGGAACCCATCAGGAACACTGCTGAGCTAGTGGGAAGCCCTTTGGAAGCTGCCAGGCCTGCTGGGAAGCCTCAGAGCCCTGCAGTGGAAAGGTGACAGAAGCTTTCTGAGTTCTTCCAAAGAATTCCCTGAGATTCCCCCTCACCCCTCCAAAGATCCTCCAAAGTCAGTCCTAGAACTCAAAACACCTAAGATCCCTTAACACCCCATACAGAACCCCTCTAAGATGCCCCTGAGACGCTTCCAAGACTCTCAAGACTCCTCTGAGAGCCTCACTTGGACCTTCCTGAGCTGGGCACATGGCTCCAGTCCCATTTCCAGGGAACAAATGCCCCCAACGTTTGGACATTGTGGGAAAGAATGTCCCAACTGAAAGTAAAAAAGACAGGATTTGGGTAACTTTGGGGTTTCATTGACCCATGGACAATGGGCAGGGCTTATTTTACCCCAGAGAGACCCAAAGCATTGGGGAAGAACCAGATAAATCCTGGCAAAGCTCAGCACAGCTCCAACGGCGACTCTGGCTGTGCTGACTCATCACTGTAACTGGAATCATAGAATCCATAAGGCTGGAAAAGCCCTCAGAGAACATCCAGTCCAAGCTGTCACCCAACACCTCCTAACTAAACCATGGCTCCAAGAGCCACCTCCAATCCCCTCCTGAACACCTCCAGGGCCACATCTGGTTTCATCTGGCTGGAGAGGGCCGGAGCACCCCTGGCCACGTCCAGTCCCCCGGATGGGTTGGCGGCCTCCGCTCCGCTGCCTCCTCACCAAACCCATCCCCGGCAACCCCCTCCCGGCGCCGCTGGCCCCAGCTCCCCCCGGCCCCCTCCCGGCCTTGGTGCTTAAAAGGGCAGGAGGTGTTTGTTCCTGCTGCAGCCCCCAGCCCCTGGCAATGCAGGGGAAAAAAAGAGTTGATTTCAGTTCAATCTGCTGCAAAGGCCTTCTCGGGGGAGGGGGGAGGGGACTGTCCCAATTACCCCAACAGCCCCAGGCTGGGGCTACTTTCGCCTGCCCCTCGGCGTGGGCTGGTCACCGGCGTGGGTGCAGTGGTGCTGGGAGAGCTGGTAGCGGCGCTTGAACCTCTTGCCACAGCCAGCGCAGCTGTGGGCTCTCTCATTGGTGTGGACAAGGAGGTGCTGGGTGAGGGAGGACCTGTCAGTGAAACACCTGCCGCAGTCAGGGCAGGCGTAGGGCTTCTCGCCGGTGTGGATGCGGCGGTGCGTGGAGAGATCGGAGCGGGTGCGGAAGCTCTTGCCGCAGTCGGGGCAGGCGAAGGGCTTCTCCCCGGTGTGGGTGCGGTGGTGTGCGGTGAGCTGGGATTTCCGGAGGAAGCTCTTGCCGCAGTCTCTGCAGGTGTGGGGCTTCTCCCCCGTGTGCATGCGGCGGTGTACGGCCAGGGCAGAGCAGTCGCTGTAGCTCTTGCCGCACTGAGCGCAGGTGAAGGGCTTCTCGCCGGTGTGGACGCGGCGGTGCCGGGTGAGGGTGTAGGTGTGGTTGAACCTCTTGCCGCAGTCGGGGCAGCCGTAGGGTTTTTCACTGGTGTGGATGCGGCTGTGCCGGACGAGCATTGTGCCCCGGCTGAAGCTCCTGCCGCACTCGGCGCAGCGGAACGGCTTCTCGCTGGTGTGCGTGAGGCGATGCTGGCTGAGAGTGGAGCTCTGACTGAAGCTCTTGCCGCAGTCGGGGCAGGTGAAGGGCTTCTCGCCGGTGTGGGAGCGCTGGTGCTGGATGAGGGTGAATCTGCAGCTGCAGCTCAGGCCACAGTCGGGACAGGTGAAAGGATTCTTGCCAGCGTGCAAGTGCTGGTGCTGCACGAGGGCGGATTTGGATTGGAAGCACTGGTCGCAGTCGGCACAGGCGAAAGGCTTCTCCCCGGTGTGGCTGCGACGGTGGATGGTGAGATAGGAGTTGGACTTGAAGCTCTTGCCACAGTCAGAACAGGCGAAAGACTTCTCCCCAGTGTGGCTGCGATGGTGGATGGTGAGATGGGATTTGGACTTGAAGCTCTTCCCACAGTCAGAACAGGCGAAAAGCTTCTCCCCAGTGTGGCTGCGACGGTGGATGGTGAGATGGGATTTGGACTTGAAGCTCTTCCCACAGTCAGAACAGGCGAAAAGCTTCTCCCTGGTGTGGCTGCGGCGGTGGGTGGTGAGGTAGAACTTGCTGTGGAAGCTCTTGCCGCAGTCAGTGCAGGCGAAAGGCTTCTTCCCGGTGTGACTGCGGTGGTGGATGGTGAGATAGAACTTGCTGCTGAAGCTCTTACCGCAGTCAGTGCAGGCAAAAGGCTTCTCCCCGGTATGGCTGCGGCGGTGGATGGTGAGGTAGAACTTGCTGCTGAAGCTCTTGCCGCAGTCAGTGCAGGCAAAAGGCTTCTTGCTGGTGTGTGAGCGCCGGTGGATGGTAAGGGCTGAGCTGCTGCTGAAGCTCTTGCCGCAGTCGGCACAGACATACGGCATATCATCGGTGTGGCTGCGACGGTGGATGGCGAGATAGGATTTGGTCCTGAAGCTCTTCCCGCAGTCAGAACAGGCAAAAGGCTTCTCCCCGGTGTGGCTTCGGTGGTGGACAGTGAGGTAGAACTTGCTGCTGAAGCTCTTGCCGCAGTCGGCGCAGGCAAAAGGCTTCTCCCCGGTGTGGCTACGGCGGTGGATGGTGAGGTAGAACTTGCTGCTGAAGCTCTTGCCGCAGTCGGCGCAGGTGGCAGACCTCTTGCTGATGCGGCTCTCTTCTTCATAGTCTTCATCATCTTCATCATCATTCTCCTCATAGTCATCGTCCTCATAGTCATCATTCTCACCATTCTCACCCTCCTTGTCACCCTCCTCCTTCTCTTCCTCCTCATCCTCTTCCTCCTTTTTCACCTCATCTTTCTCCTCCTCCTCTGTCTCCTCATTGTCGTCCTTCTCCTCTTCCTCCTCCTTTTTCACCTCCTCCTCTTCCTCCTCCTTTTTCACCTCCTCCTCCTTCTTGGGGCTATGCTTCAGCTGCTCCATTTTATTCTCTGGCTGATTCTTCTCCTCCCATCTCCTCTCTGGGTCGTTCTGTGAGGCCATGCTGGTAGGGGAAGAAGTCACTGCTGTGCCCTAGGGAAGATGGAAACGCCTGGTTCCACCTCAAACCCTGAGATGCAGCTCAGGCCATGGCAGCCCCCAGCATGATGGTCCCGACCCCCAACAGTCAGCTAGGGCAAGGAATAGAGAGGGGCCCTCAAACCCCCCAGTTCTTGCCATGATAGGGAGTCAGACCTCTAATACCTGTGCTGAGACTCCCAGTTCCTCTGCTGGGGAGACTGAGACATCTCAGTACTTAAGAGTGGTCTCATCCCCCAGGTTCCTGAGCCTGGCAGCATTGGCAGGGCAGTTGCCAGGACAGGGCATTGTCCTTCAGTCTCTCCTGGCTCAGACAACAAAGCTGACAGCAGTGACCCAGGAAGACCAAACCATCATCAACCCTCTCCTGCCCACCCTCCACATCCCACTCCTGGATTCCACCTCCTTCCACACAACTGACCCCCACCCGCCTGGGGGACCGCCAGACTCCACAGCTGATATCCTTCAGAGCCCCTGGAAGAGTGAAATGTGCTGGACAAGAGGGTCTGGGGGAGCTTGGGAGGTTCCTCATGGATCAGCAATGGGCTGGGGTCCTGCTGCTGTCCCCCAGTCTGGGTTCTTTACCTGCTGGGTTGCTCCAAGGGGCACATGTGCAAACTCTGCTCTCCCCCAGGGCTGATAGAGGAAAAAAGGATCCAGCCCCTGCCAGAGGGAAGCAAAGGGCTCAGAGGAGAGGACTGCACTGCAAGGGATGGCTCAGCGCTGCCCAGGACCACGCAGCAGAGCTGGGCTTTGCTGGGGGCAGCTCCCAAGCCCAGCAGCACAGGCACAGCAGACAAGCAGGGCTGCTGAAGATGGGAGGCCTTGACTAGAGGTTCAGCTCCTAGCCCAGCACACAACCCCCAGCAAACAGCAGGAGGGCAGCACCACAAGACAGGTGCCTCCAGGCAGCCTCTCCCAGGCTTTGGCTGTAGGTTGTCCCACTGCCCAGCCAGGGCTCTGCTGCCTGCAGATGCATTTGGCAGGACCTCTTGCACCAGCCTCAGGTCTCCCACCTGGTCTGGCTCCCAGGCCCCAACTCCACCAACTCTGCACTCAGCTCAGGCCTGCAGGCAGCTGCTGCCAGCAGAGCCCTGCCCAGGCCCATCTCTGTGCTGGCTACTCCCCAAGAGAAAAATCAGAGAAGCCCTGAGGACACAAAGAAAGGGAGGTTCATGCTCTCTGGACATGCAGGATGGGACTTGATCAGCTGCTTGCAAAACTTCTTCAGCCCTCACTGTGATGCTGGGGCAGTCTCTCTCCCCTGGGCAAACCTGGCACCTGCAGCACCAGCCCCACACATCCAGCCTCAAGAGACTAATGTGAAAGTCTCCCTTTTGGTCCTCCTCTCCCTGTCCATTGCTCTCAGCTTTCTCTTTGGACTTCTCCTGGAGCTGCCATTCCACATCCTCAGAGAGAAAATGAGGTCTGAAGGGAGGGCCCAGTGCCCATGGGCTGTTGGCAACCTCCCAGCTAACACATGCAGAGGTGCAGAAGTCACTCCTTTTACCTCCTCAAGTGCTGCCAGGTTCTGGCATTTCCTGCACACAGAGCTTCCAGCTGGGCACTTAGAATCATAGAATCAGTCAGGGTTGGAAGGGACCCCAAGGATCATCTAGTTCCAACCCCCCTGCCATGGGCAGGGACAGCCCCCACTAGATCAGGCTGGCCAGAGCCTCATCCAGCCTGGGCTTAAACACCTCCAGGGTCAGGGCCCCAACCACCTCCCTGGACAACCCATTCCAGGGCTTCACCACTCTCATAGGGGAGAACTTCTTCCTTACATCCAACCTGAATCTCCCCACCTCCAGCTTCATTCCATTCCCCCTAGTCCTATTCACTACCTAATACCCTGAGCAGTCTCTCCCCAGCCTTCCTGTAGCCCCCTTCAGATCCTGGAAGGCCACAATGAGGTCACCTCGGAGCCTTCTCTTCTCCAGACTGAACAGCGCCAACTCCTTCAGTCTGTCCTCATAGTGGAGGTGCTGCAGCCCTCTGCTCATCCTCCTGGCCCTGCTCTGGACATCTTCCAGCACCTCCAGATCCCTCTTGTAATAGGAGCTCCAGCACTGGAGGCAGGACTCCAGGTGGGGTCTCAGCAGAGCTGAGCAGAGGGGCAGAATCCCCTCCCTTGCCCTGCTGGCCACACTTCTCTTGATGCAGCCCAGGATCTGGTTGGCTCTCTGGGCTGCAAGTGCTCACTGTGAGCTCCTGCTGAGCTTCTCCTCCCCCAGCACCCCCAAGTCTCTCTCCTCAGGGCTGCTTTCCAGCCAGTCCCTGCCCAGCATGGAGTTGTGCCTGGGATTGCCTCCACCCAGCTGCAGGACCCTGCCCTTGGTCTTGTTGAGCCTCATGAGCTTGGCTTGTGGCCACCTCTCCAGCCTGTCCAGGTCCCTCTGGATGGCCTCCCTTCCCTCCAGGATGTCTGCTGCCCCACACAGCTTGGTGTCATCAGCAAACCTGCTGAGGCTGCACTCAGTGCCACTGTCCCTGGCACCCACACAGATGCTGAACAAGCCTGGTCCCAGAACTGATCCCTGAGAGACTCTGCTTGACCCTGGCCTCCAGTGGGACATGGAGCCATTGACAGCCACTGGATCCTCTCCTCTTCTTTGGAGGGACAAGGCCTAATCCCTGCCTGACCATTTCCAGCCACTTCCCCCACGCCCAGCCCATCCATGTCCCTGGTGTCTTCGCTGTGGCCCTGTGGCCCTCATCCCACTGCCACTGCAGCTGGAGGGGTGGAAAATGTTGAGCCTGGGGAAGCATCTAATGAACTAGGCTGGAACCAGCAGAGCAAGAATGGAATGGACCTGAGACTAAAAGGTTGGATGAGCTGGGGGGCTAAGAACCAGCTAAGAACCAGCACCAAGCCAAGGCTTAGGGTTAGGGGGCTAAGAACCAGCACCAAGCCAAGGCTTAGGGTTAGGAGGCTAAGAACCAGCACCAAACCAAGACTTAGGAGGCTAAGAACCAGCACCAAGCCAAGGCTTAGGGTTAGGAGGCTAAGAACCAGCACCAAGCCAAGGCTAAGGCTTAGGAGGCCAAGAACCAGCACCAAGCCAAGGCTTAGGGTTAGGAGGCTAAGAACCAGCACCAAACCAAGACTTAGGGTTAGGAGGCTAAGAACCAGCACCAAGCCAAGCATTAGGGTTAGGGGGCTAAGAACCAGCACCAAGCCAAGCATTAAGGTTAGGGGGCTAAGAACCAGCACCAAGCCAAGGCTTAGGGTTAGGGGGCTAAGAACCAGCACCAAGCCAAGGCTTAGGGTTAGGAGGCTAAGAACCAGCACGAAGCTAAGGGTTAGGGTCAGGGGTAGGGTTAGGGTCTAGGAGGCTGAGAACCCTCACCAAGCCAACCTGGGGGTTACAGATGAGGTAGGGAGGGACCCTGCAGCCCCCTCACACAGGAACTGAGGACAGGGGACAGAGGAGAAGTGAGACCTCAGGTGATTTCTGCCCTGGGATTTGGGGTGAAGCATGCTGCCAGGAGCCCCCAGAGTGCCTGCTTGGGTGGTGCCAGATGCCAGGAGGTGCCAGGGGTCTGTCCTGAGGCAGGCAGGATTTGGGTGAATCAAAGCGTGGGCACTCGTGGTGGGGAGGCACTGCTGGGTCAGGTTGGTTGCTGAGTCAGGGCTTCTGCTGAGGCTGGGTGGCCCCTGGGGATGAGCTGCTCAGGCTTGCCCCTGGCAGTCAGCAGCAGATGGGGGCTGGAGCAGTTTGTGATTGGAATCATAGAGTCAGTGAGGTTGGAAAGGACCTCAGAGATCATCCAGACCAAGCTGCCACCCAACACCTCCTGACTAACTAAACCATGGCTCCAAGAGCCACCTCCAATCCCCTCCTGATCACCTCCAGGGGCACATCTATTTTCATCTGGCTGGAGAGGTCCAGAGCACCCTTGGCCACGTCCAGCCCCCCAGACGGGCTGGTGGCTTCTTCTCCGCTGCCCCCTCACCAAAAGCAGCCCCCTCCCGGCTCTGCTGCCGCCGGTCCCAGCGCGCCCCAGCCCCCTCCCAGCTCTGCTGCCGCAGGTCCCAGCGCGCCCCGGGGCCCCCAGCCCCCTCCCGGCTCTGCTGCCGCTGGTCCCAGCGCTCCCCGGGGCCCCCAGCCCCCTCCCGGCTCCGTTCTGCTGGTCCCAGCGTGCCCCGGGGCCCCCAGCCCCCTCCCGGCTCTGCTGCCGCTGGTCCCAGCGCGCCCCGGGGCCCCCAGCCCCCTCCCGGCTCCGCTGCCGCCGTCCGCAGCGCCCCCCAGCCCCCTCCCGGCTCCGCTGCCGCTCGTCTCAGCACCCCGCCCCGCCCCCCTCAGACTCCATTACCACCATCCTCAGCCCCCTCCGGGTTCCGCTCCTGCTGCTCCCAGCGCCCCGCGCCCCCCTAGTTGCCCTTCTGCCGTCCTCAACGCCCTCCAATCCCCCTCAGCCCCCTCCGGGTTCCGCTCCCGCTGCTCCCAGCGGCCCCCGCCCCTTCCAACCCCGCTGCCGCCGGCCGCAGCGCCCCCCAGCGCCCTCCCGCTGCTCCCCCCGCCCCCCACCCCCCTAGTTGCGCTTCTGCCGTCCTCAACGCCCCCCAGTCCCCCTCAGCCCCTTCCGGCTCCACCCGCTGCTCCCAGCGCCCCCCGCCCCTTCCAACCCCTTCCGGCTCCGCTGCCACCGTCCTCAGCGCCCCCCAGCCCCCTCCGGGCTCCGCTGCCGCCGGCCGCAGCGCCTCCCAGCGCCCTCCCGCTGCTCCCAGCGCCCCCCGCCCGCCGCCCCCCTAGTTCCGCTCTTGCCGTCCTCAACGCCCCCCAGTCCCCCTCAGCCCTTCCCGGCTCCGCTCCCACTGCTTCCAGCGCCCCCCGCCTCTCCCTCAGCCCCCTCCCGGCACCGCTCCTGCCGTCCTCAGCGCCCCCCGGCCCCCCTCTGCTGCTCCCAGCACCCCCCGCCCCCCTCAGCCCTTCCCGGCTCCGCTCCCGCTGCTCCCAGCGCCCCCCGCCCCGGCTGCTGCTGCTCCCAGCGCCCCTCAGCCCCCTCCCGGCTCCGCTGCCGCTGCTCCCAGCGCCCCCCAGCCCCCTCGGCTCCGCTCCTGCCGTCCTCAGTGTCCCCCAGCCCCCTCCTTGCTCCGCTGCTGCTGCTCCCAGCGCCCCCCAGCCCCCTCCCGGCTCCGCTCCTGCCGTCCATCAGCGCCCCGCAGTCCCCTCCCGGCTCCGCTCCCGCTGTTCCCCGGCCCCCCGCAGCCCCCTCCCGGCTCCGCTCCTGCCGTCCTCAGCGCCCCCCAGCCCCCTTGACTCCACTCCTGCCATCCTCAGCGCCCCCCAGCCCCCTCGGCTCCGCTCCTGCCGTCCTCAGTGTCCCCCAGCCCCCTCCTTGCTCCGCTGCCGCTGCTCCCAGCGCCCCCCAGCCCCCTCCCGGCTCCGCTCCTGCCGTCCATCAGCGCCCCGCAGTCCCCTCCCGGCTCCGCTCCTGCCGTCCTCAGCGCCCCCCAGCCCCCTCGGCTCCGCTCCTGCCGCCCTCAGTGTCCCTCAGCCCCCTTGACTCCACTCCTGCCATCCTCAGCGCCCCCCAGCCCCCTCGGCTCCGCTCCTGCCGCCCTCAGTGTCCCTCAGCCCCCTCCTTGCTCCGCTGCTGCTGCTCCCAGCGCCCCCCAGCCCCCTCCCGGCTCCGCTCCCGCTGTTCCCCGGCCCCCCGCAGCCCCCTCCCGGCTCCGCTCCTGCCGTCCTCAGCGCCCCCCAGCCCCCTTGACTCCGCTCCTGCCGTCCATCAGCGCCCCGCAGCCCCCTCCCGGCTCCGCTCCCGCTGTTCCCAGCGCTCCCCAGCCGTCCTCAGCCCCCTCCACACCTCACGATTCCCGCAGCTCTGTCGCGACAGCGACGCCCGCGCGCACAGCCCAGGGACTGCCCCCACCCTCCGCGACCTCTTCCCACGAGGCAGCCAAAATGGTGGCGGGGGGCTGGCGGGGGCGGTTCCCTCTTTTACCGCGGGGGGTGTGGCTCCGGTTCTCCGGCGGCTCTGATTGGCTGTCGCTGCCCGTCCGCTGGGCGGAGCTGTGGCCGCGGAGGCAGACGGGGCGGGGGCGGGGCCGGGGGCGGGGCCTGGGGCGGGGCCTGGGGCGGGGCCGGGGGCGGGGCCGGGGGCGGGGGCGGGGCGGGGCCGGGGGCGGGGCCGGGGGCGGGGCCGGGGGCGGGGGGCTGCATCCCGGCGCGCTCCGCTCATCAGGAGCCCGAAGGGGTCGGTGGTCGGCGCCTTCCTCTGCGCCGAGCTCTTCCTCGTTCCTATGTCTCGGCTGCCAAGTGGTGGCGGCGGGGGGGGGGGGAGATTGGGGGAGGGGTCTGTGGGGTCGGGAAGGGTCCTGGGGGTTGGTGAAGGGGTTTTGGGGGGTGGGGATGGGGGTGGGGGGGAGCCACTGTGGGGGGTGTAAGGAGGGGCTGTGGGGTTTGGGTTGAGGGATTAGGGGATTACAGGGGGGACTTAAAGTGGGGCTGTGAGGTTGGGGGGGTGGGCTCTGTGCAGTTATTGGGGGGGGGGCTGTAGGGTTATGGAAATGGACAGCAGGTGGCAGGGCCCAGCCAGGCCCCTGGAGGGCGCTGCATGGAGGGCAGCAAGCAGACCCTAGGGAGGCTCCAAGAGACTTCGATGGCTTTTCCTGCTGGCCTGGCACAGCCAGCTGCAGGCACCAGGGGGGTGCAGAGGGGGGAGTTCGAGCCCTGAACCCCCCAAACAGCCTCCCCGGACCCCCCTGTGCTCCTCTGGGCACCCCAGACTGGCCCCTGCCACACAAGCAGGAGGAGCAAAGGCACAGCCCCAAATGCCTCCTGGAGCTCAGAACGTTCCCCCAGGACACCAAAGTGAGAACACAGGACCCTGAGCTGGCCCCCAAGGAACCAGAACGCCATCCTGGGGCCCCAAAATGCCTGCCTGGGACCCTCAGTTACTGCCCTGGCACCCCAAAAGTGTCCCAAAGGAAGCCAAGTGGCCCCCAAGAGCCAGGGGCTGGTTAAAGCATGTTTAGAGTTGGAGGCTCAGCCTGATCCCTGGGTAGAGAACACTGCTGGGCTTGCTCTGGTGAGAAGAAACAGAAGACCCCAGGCTGAGAGCAGTGAGTGAGAAGGGAAGGGGCAGGGGGTTTCAGAGAGCTTGTGCTAGGAGCAGGGCAGGTGCAGGGGGTGGGAGCTGTGCTGGTGCAGGGGGTGGGAGCAGTGCAGGTGCAGGGGGTGGGAGCTGTGCAGGTGCAGGGGGTGGGAGCAGTGCAGGTGCAAGGGTTGGGAGCTGTGCTGGTGCAGGGGGTGGGAGCTGTGCAGGTGCAGGGGGTGGGAGCAATGCAGGTGCAGGGGGTGGGAGCAGTGCAGGTGCAGGGGGTGGGAGCTGTGCAGGTGCAGGGTCTGGGAGCTGTGCAGGTGCAGGGTCTGGGAGCTGTGCAGGTGCAGGGGGTGGGAGCTGTGCAGGTGCAAGGGGTGGGAGCTGTGCAGGTGCAAGGGGTGGGAGCTGTGCTGGTGCAGGGGGTGGGAGCTGTGCAGGGGGTGGGAGCTGTGCAGGTGCAGGGGGTGGGAGCTGTGCAGGTGCAAGGGGTGGGAGCTGTGCAGGTGCAAGGGGTGGGAGCTGTGCAGGTGCAAGGGGTGGGAGCTGTGCTGGTGCAGGGGGTGGGAGCTGTGCAGGTGCAGGGGGTGGGAGCTGTGCAGGGGGTGGGAGCTGTGCAGGTGCAGGGTCTGGGAGCTGTGCAGCTGCAGGGGGAGGGAGCAGTGCAGCTGCAGGGGGAGGGAGCAAGGCCACCCCAGCCACAAAAATTGGGCCAGGGGGTGGTGGGGGGAGGTGAGCCTGGTGGGTTTGGATCTGATGAAGGACATGGAGCTGATGGAGCAGCAAAAATGATGAGGGGGGTTGGAGCACCTCTGCTGCAAGGGCAGGCTGAGGGAGCTGGGGGTGTTCAGGCTGGAGAAGAGAAGGCTCTGGGGGTTGGGGGGAACCTTAAAGCAGCCTTGCAGTACCTGAAGGGGCTGCAGGAGAGCTGGGGAGGGACTGTTGGCAGAGGCCTGCAGAGACAGGATGAGGGACAGTGGTTTGGAGTGAGAGCAGAACAGATTGAGATGGGAGGTGAGGAACAAGTTCTGCACCAGGAGGCTGCTGGAACGCTGCAACAGGGCTGCCCAGGGAGAGGTGCTTGTGGCAACGTCCCTGGAGATATTCAAGGTGAGGCTCAACAGGGCTCTGGGCAACCAGAGAGCAGCCAGGCAGGAAGGGACCTAGGGGTACTGATTGACAGCCAGCTCAACATGAGTCCTGTGTCCAGTTCTGGGCTCCTCAATTCAAGAAGGACATTGAGAGACTTGAAGGTGTCCAGAGAAAGGCAATGAGGCTGGGGAGGGGTCTGGGGCACAGCCCTGTGAGGAGAGGCTGAGGGAGCTGGGGTTGTTCAGCCTGGAGAAGAGGAGGCTCAGGGGAGACCTTACTGCTCTACCTGAAGGGAGGCTGTAGCCAGGTGGGGGTTGGTCTCTTCTCCCAGGCGGCCAGCACCAGAACAAGAGGACACAGTCTCAAGCTGTGCCAAGGGAGGTTTAGGCTGGGGGTGAGGAGAAAGTTCTTCCCAGACAGAGTTGTTGGCCATTGGGATGTGCTGCCCAGGGAGGTGGTGGAGTCCCCATCCCTGGAGGTGTTCAAGAGGGGATCAGCCGTGGCACTTGGTGCCATGGTTTGGTAGTCATGAGGTCTGGAACACAAGGCTGGGGAGAGGCCTTGAGCACAAGCCCCGTGAGGAGAGGCTGAGGGAGCTGGGGTTGCTCAGCCTGCAGAAGAGGAGGCTCAGGGGAGACCTTACTGCTGTCTACAACTCTCTGAAGGGAGGTTGGACTGGATGACCTTTGAGGTCGTTTCCAACCTTGTTGATTTTGGTTCAACCTGCTGGAAAGGTGTCCCAGTTTGAAGGCAGACCCTCCCTTGCCTCCCACTGGGGCAGCAAAACGAGACTCACACAAACAGATTGCAGAGGTGGTGGCAAGTTTAAATGGAAAAGCAGTGAAGTGGTTTACAGAAGCTGCAAGCCCAGTGACAAAAGAGATCCCAAAGCACACCCAGAAACCTCCCAGCACTCCCCTTCTCCCCACCTGAGGGTACACCCAAACCCCCCAGGGCCCTTTCTTCTCCCCCCTCTGCTGTTAGGCTGATCTCACCTGGCCAGACCGGAGATTGCCCTTCCCCCTTCTCCTCTTGGCCTTAGGCCTAGCCAGGCCTAAGAGGCCTGCAGATAACTCCCCTTCCATTACCAGATAGAGAGCATCTCCCACAGTAGCAGTGAGGGAAGAAAGAGGAAGTGTGAGGCCTTGCAGGTGGATTTATAGGGAGCAGGGCATTATGGGAATGAAATACACAGCTTCCTGTGTCCACCCACTGGGTTGGACACTCAGGACACCAAGGGTGTGTCTTGTGTGGCAGCAGCAGGAGGCACCCAGCCCAAACTGCCACGAAAGAAGGGCAACAAAGTTGGTGAGGGGCTTGGAACACAAGCCCTATGAGGAGAGACTAAAGGAGCTGGGGTTGCTTAGCCTGGAGAAGAAGAGGCTCAGGGGTGACCTTATTGCTCTCTACAACTACCTGAAGCAGGGTTGTAGTCAGGCAGAGGTTGGTCTCTTCTCCCAGGCAGCCAGCACCAGAATAAGAGGACACAGTCTCAGGCTGCGCCAGGGGAGGTTTAGGCTGGAGGTTAGGAGGAAGTTTTGCACAGAGAGAGTGGTTGCCCACTGGAATGGGCTGCCCGAGGAGGTGGTGGAGTCACCACCACTGGAGGTGTTCAGGAGGAGACTTGATAGGGTGCTTGGTTGCATGGTTTAGTTGGTTGGGTGGTGTTGGATGATAGGTTGGACTCGATGATCTTGAAGGTCTCTTCCAACCTGGTCTATTCTACTCTAAAAGGCCTTCTTGGGAGGGGTGGGGAAGGGGAGGGGTGTGTCCCAATTACCCCAACAGCCCCAGGCTGGGGCTACTTTCGCCTGCCCCTCGGCGGGGGCTGGTCACCGGCGTGGGCGCAGAGGTGGTGCGTGAGGTTGAAGCGGCGCTTGAAGCTCTTGCCGCAGTCGGCGCAGCCGTAGGGCCGCTCACCGGTGTGGACGCGGCGGTGCTTGTCGAGGGAGGGCTTGTCGATGAAGCCCTTGCCGCAGTCGGGGCAGGCGTAGGGCTTCTCCCCCGTGTGGGTGCGGCGGTGCACGGTGAGGCTGGATCTGCTGCTGAAGCTCTTGCCGCAGTCGGGGCAGGCGTAGGGCCTCTCCCCCGTGTGGGTGCGGCGGTGCAGGGCGAGGGAGGACCTGCAGTTGAAGCCCTTGCCGCAGTCGGGGCAGCTGCAGAAGTCTTCGCCGCTGTGGGTGAGGCGGTGGCGGAGGAGCCGGTAGCTCAGGGTGAAGCTCTTGCCGCACTCCGAGCAGGGGAAGAGCTTCTCCCCGGTGTGGACGCGGCGGTGGTTGGCCAGGGTGGAACTGCGGCTGAAGCGCTTGCCGCAGTCGGGGCAGGAGAGCTTCTCCCCGGTGTGAGTGTAGATGTGCTGGGTGAGGGTGGAGCTCTGGCTGAAGCTCTTGCCGCAGTCGGGGCAGGCGTAGGGCTTCTCCCCCGTGTGCGTGCGCCGGTGGACGGCGAGGGCGGTCCTGCTGCTGCAGCTCTGGCCGCAGTCGGGGCAGGCGCACGCCCCCTCGCCGGTGTGGCTGCGGCGGTGCACGGCCAGAGAGGACTTGGCGCCGAAGGCCTTGCCGCAGTCGGGGCAGGCGAAGGGCTTCTCGCCGGTGTGGCTGCGGCGGTGGTTGGCGAGGGTGGAGCGGAAGGCGAAGCTCCTCCCGCAGTCACCGCAGATGAGGGGCTGGGCGCCGGGGCGGGGGCAGTGGTGCTTCCCCGGCTCGGAGCCCGCTGGCCAGCTCTGCCCGCACTCAGGGCACCGATTTGGCTGCTCAGGTGGCACAGAGGGGGCTGCCGTGGGTTCATCCTCTTCCTCCTTCTTTCCATCATCTTGGCCATCTTCGTCCTCAGAGTCATCATCAGAGTCGTGGTTCCCCTCATCATCGTTGCCCTCCATGTTATGCTCTTCCTCCTCCTCCTCCTCCTCCTTGGGGCTGCACTTCAGCTCAGCCACCTCATTCTCTGGGTGGTTCTTCTCCTCCCAGCTCTTGCCTGGGTCCTCCTGTGAGGCCATGCTGGTGGGGAAGGGCTCACCCGCTGCACCCTAGGGAATACAGAAGCCCCCTGAGCCCAGAGGCTCGAACCCAGAGGTCCTGCCTGGGTCATGGCAGCCTCTGACACCTCCCAAAAGCCAATGCTCAGCTAGAGCAAGGAATGGAGAGGAGCCCTCAACACCCCCCCTCAGGTCTTGCCATGCTTGGGGGCCAGACCTCTAATGCCTGTGCTGAGACCCCAGGTCCTGTGCTGGGGGTGCTGAGGTACCCTGCAGTGGTCTCGCCCTCCCTCTTCTCAAACCTGGTAGCTCTGGCAGAGTGCTGCCTGGCTCAGGCCCTGTCCTTACATCTCTCCTAAGCCCAGCCAGCATGGATTTAGGAAGGGCAGGCCCTGCCTGACCAACCTGATCTCCACCCATGCCCAGGTGACTGCCTGGTGGGTGTGGGGCAGGCTGTGGATGAGGGCTGCCTGGACTTCAGCAAGGCCTTGGCCACCAGCCCCCCCCCCAGCAAGCTCCTGGCCAAGCTGGCAGCCCCTGGCTTGGGCAGCAGCAACTCTGAGCTGGGTTAGGAACTGGCTGGAGGCTGAGCCCAGAGAGGGGAGGGGAATGGTGCTCAGAGGGGGGAGGGGAAGGGTCCCCAGAGTGGGGAGGGGAACGGTGCCACATCCAGCTGGCAGCCAGGCACCAGTGGTGCCCCCCAGGGATCAGTGCTGAGCCCCAGCCTGATCAATATCTTGATTGATGATCTGGGACCAGAGGCTGGAATCCATCAGCAGCGAGCTGGCAGCTGGCACCAAGTTGGGGGCAGGGCTGGAGCTGGTAGAGGGCAGCAGAGCTCTGCAGAGGGCCCTGGGCAGGCTGGGCAGAGGCCAAGGGCAGGAGGTTGAACACAGCCAAGTGCCAGGGGCTGCACTTTGGCCACAGCAACCCCAGGCAGTGCCACAGGCTGGGGGCAGAGAAGGGCAGCAAGGCTGGGGAGGGGGCTGGGGCACAGGGCTGGGGAGGGGGCTGGGGCACAGGGCTGGGGAGGGGGCTGGGGCACAGGGCTGGGAGGAGAGGCTGAGGGAGCTGGGGTTGCTCAGCCTGCAGAAGAGGAGGCTCAGGGGAGACCTTCTTGCTCTCTACAACTCCCTGCAGGGAGGTTGGAGCCAGGTGGGGGTTGGGCTCTTCTCCCAGGCCCCCAGCACCAGAACAAGAGGACACAGCCTCAAGCTGTGCCAGGGGAGGTTTAGGCTGGAGGGGAGGAAGAAGTTCTACACAGAGAGAGGGATTGGCCCTGGGGATGTGCTGCCCAGGGGGAGGTGGTGGAGTCCCCATCCATGGAGGTGTTTGAGCCTGGATGAGGCTCCAATTCCTTCCCCACAACTCACCCCCACCCACCTGGGGGTCCCCACAGCCTCCTCCCACAGCTGGCATCCCCCAGGACTGCTGAAATGTGATGGGCAAGGGGCAGGGGGGGGGCTGGAGGAGGTTGGGAGGTGCCCCAGGACCTCATCAGCAACGGGCTGGGGTCCTGCTGTTGCCCCCCCCAGCCTGGGTTCCTTATCTGCTGGGCTGTTCCAAGGGGCAGATCTGCAGACCCCCTGCAGACCACTAGATTCTCAAGACCCCCTGCAGACCCTCTGCAGTCTCTGCAGCCCCCCTGCAGACCCTCTGCAGTCTCTGCAGCCCCCCTGCACATCACTTCAGACTCTCCAGCCCCCCTGCAGCCTCTGCTCTTCCCCAGCCCAGAGTGGCAGGGCTGATGGGAGAGAGAAGGACCCAGCCCCTGCCAGAGAGAAGCAAAAGGCTCAGGGGAGAGGACTGAAAGTCTAAGGGATGGCTCAGCGCTGCCCAGGCCCAGGCAGCAGAGCTGAACCTTGCTGGGGGGTGGGCAGCCCCCAGGCCCAGCAGGCAGGGAGGAAGGGCTGCTGAAGATGGGAGGCCTGAGCAAGTGCAGGCTCAGCTCCCTGCCCAGCACACAGCTGCAGGGCAGCACCACAAGGGAGCTGCCCCCAGGCAGCCTCTCCCAGGCCCTGGCTGCAGCTTCCTCCCCCTGCCTGCAGCTGCATTTGCCAGGAGCTGTTGCTCTGGCTCCAGATCTCCTCCCTGCTTGCTGCCCACAGACCCCAACCCCACCAGCTCTGTGCCCAGCTCTGTGCTCAGCTCTGCCCTGCAGGCACACCCCCACACCCCCCCCCGCCAGCAGGGTCCTCTCTGTGTTGCCCACTCCCCAAGAGGAGCTCAGAGGAGCCCTGGGGACGCGGAGAAAGGGAAGTTCCTGCTCTCTGGAGATGCAGGGAAGGGGGAAGGGACTTGCCCCGCTGCCTGCCTTGGGCAGCCCAGCCAGGACGGCAGCAGGGAGCTCCTGCACCTTCCAGCAGCTCTGTGTGGCCCTGTGGGGCTACCCTACCCCACAGCCCTCTCCCCCGACCACCCCCGACACCGCAGACCCCCTCCCCACAGCAACCCACAGCCGCACAGAGGTCCCCACAATCACAGCGACACCCCCCCCCCCTCCCCAAACCGCACGGACCCCAAGGGCCAAGCTTGCAGAGCTCCCACGGACGCCCCCCCACGACCCACCCCCCCCCCCCCCGCATATCCCCGCGGACCCCCCAACCAAACCCCACCGATTCCCCCTGGATCCCCGCAGAGGCTCCTCCTACCCCCCCAGCCCCACCGACCCCTGCCCCACAAAGCCTTCCCCAACCCAAGCGACCCTCCCACCCTGATCCCCACCCCACGACCCCCAACTCAGCCCCAGAGACTCCCTCACCCCACCTGGACCCCGGGACAAGGGGGAAGCAGAGCAAAAGAAGGACGGAAAAGGAAGAGCTCAGCGCACAGGGAGCCGCCGGCCCCGGCAGGCTGCCGGCGAGCAGAGAGCGCTGGGAGGGAGACCCCGGCCCGGCCCCTCCGGCCGCCGCTGCGGCCACGTGTGACGGGGAGCGGAAGCAGGTCGCAGCCAGGAGAGGAAGTCCCGCCCACGAGCGGGCGGCCGCAGCCAATCAGAAGCGTCGGGAGCGCGGCAGCGGCTCCTTCCCCCCCCCCGCTACCGAGGCACAGCGAGGAGCTGCCGCTGCCGGCCGCCGCCATTGCGGCTGCCCCGCGGGGAGCGGCGGCGGCGGCGCTGCGGGAGGAGCGCCGGGGCCGCGGCGGGGCCGGAGGGGCTGAGGGGGCCGGGGAGCGGAGCGGGGAAGGGTCTGGACGGGCCCCAGGGCTTGGGGAGGGGCGGGGAGCGAGCGAGGAGCCGCGGGGCCTTGGCGGGAGTCGGCTCGGGCGGCTCTGATTGGCTGCCGCCCACAGCTGTGGGCGGGACTTCCTGCCCGCCCCCAGCCCAGCGCCGCTGGGTTCCCACGTGGTTGGCCTCATGGGCAGGGGTCGCTCCGGGGTCTCCAGCCCAGCGCTCGCCGCTCGCCAGCAGCCTGCCGCGGCCGGCAGCTTCCTCTGCGCCGAACCCTTCCTCATCCTCCTGCCCTGCGTCCCCTTCGCGCCGGGTCCCGGGGTGGGGGCGTGGGGGTGAGGGAGTCTCTGAGGCTGAGGAGGGGATCGGAATCCCCGGGGGCTGAGGGTTGCATCGTGGGGGGGGGGGGGGGGGAAGGTTGTGGAGGGGATGCTGGTGGCAGCTGGGGGGTCCTGGGGTGGTCCAGGTGGACCTAGAGGGGTTCTGCTGGTGAGCTCAGGTGGTCCTAGGGTGGTTGTCGGGGACCTAGAGAGGTTCTGGAGGTGGTGCCGCTCAGTTCCCACCCCGTCCTTCTTCCTAACCTCCAGCCTCAACCTCCCCCTGGCGCAGCTTGAGACCGTGTCCGCGGAGGGTTGGCTGGTTCCTAAAGGACATAAGAAGGAGCCGACAGAGAATGACTTAGCAAAGCGTGGAACACAGCTGAGTTAGGCCAATCGTGAGCGAGGACAAAGAGACCTTGGAGAGTTTCAGGAGGAACTCAGCTCGCAGGAAGAGGAGCTTGTGGTTAGCTTAGCAGGCAGTAAAAAACCGCAGGGGGTAGGCTTGACGTTTAACATGCAACCAAGAGTATGATAAGCTGCTAAAGAGCTTGTGCCCACCCCCCCACCCACCCACCCCCACGTCCCAGCCCTGGGAATCGCCCCAGCAAGTGCCAGTAACAGCCACTGTGGCACAGCACCCCAGCAGCACAGTGCCCCTTCATGCATGCCTCTCCAACCTGATCTATGCCCAGGGGACTGCCTGGTGGCTGTGGATGTGGTCTGCCTGGACTGCAGCAAGGCCTTTGGCACCGTCCCCCACAGCAAACTGCTGGCTAAGCTGTCAGCTCGTGGCTTGGGCAGCAGCTCTCTGAGCTGGGTTAGGAACTGGCTGGAGGGCCGAGCCCAGAGAGTGGTGGTGAATGGTGCCACAGCCAGCTGGCAGCCAGGCACCAGTGGTGTGCCCCAGGGAGCAGTGCTGGGCCCCAGCCTCTTTAGCATCTTCACTGATGGTCTGGAGGAGGGGGTTGAGTCAGGCATCAGCAAGTTTGCAGATGACACCAAGCTGGGAGCAGAGGTTGGTCAGTTAGAGGGCAGAAGGGCTCTGCAGAGGGACCTCAACCCACTGGACAGATGGGCAGAGGCCAACAGGATGGCATTCAACAAGTGCCAGGGGCTGCACTTTGGCCACAGCAACCCCAGGCAGAGCTACAGGCTGGGGTCAGAGTGGCTGAGAGCTGCCAAACAGAGAGGGACCTGGGGGTGATGGTTGACAGCTGCCTAAACATGAGCCAGCAGTGTGCCCAGGTGGCCAAGAAGGCCAAGGGCAGCCTGGCCTGCAGCAGGAACAGTGTGGCCAGCAGGAGCAGGGAGGTCATTGTGCCCCTGTGCTTAGCACTGGTTAGGCCACACCTTGAGTCCTGTGTCCAGTTTAAGGACATTGAGAGACTTGAAGGTGTCCAGAGAAGGGCAGCAAGGCTGGGGAGAGGCCTTGAGCACAGCCCTGTGAGGAGAGGCTGAGGGAGCTGGGATTGTTCAGCCTGGAGAAGAGGAGGCTCAGGGGAGACCTCATTGCCCTCTACAACTACCTGAAAGGTGCTTGTGGCCAGGAGGGGGTTGGGCTCTTCACCCAGGCAACCAGCACCAGAACAAGAGGACACAGCCTCAAGCTGTGCCAGGGGAGGTTTAGGCTGGAGGTGAGGAGAAAGTTCTTCCCAGAGAGAGTGGTTGGCCATTGGGATGTGCTGCCCAGGGAGGTGGTGGAGTCCCCATCCCTGGAGGTGTTCAAGAGGGGATTGGATGTGGCACTTGGTGCCATGGTCTGGTCAGGAGGTCTGTGGGGACAGCTTGGACTCGATGATCCTCAAGGTCTCTTCCAGCCTTGGTGATGAGACTGTGAGACTGCTTGTGGCCCCAGCTGTGTGCACAGAGGCGCTTCAGCTGGGCTGGCATCACCTCGGGCTTGAAGGCTCCCCGAGTCCTGCAGCTGGGCTGCCCTGAGAAGCCTCCTCCCTTCCTTCCCACTGACCTTACAAGGCCAGGACACAGTTGGCTCTTTCAAGACACACACCAGCAAGGTTTCACCACCTCTCCCCCCTCCCCTCCCCTCCCAGCTTCCAAGCCCCACGCTTCTTTGTGACCTGCCTGTGGTGCCTGCTGCTCCTGCCACATCAGCTCCATCCCCTGGGTCCCGAGGGTCCAGCCCAGCAAGGTGGACGCAGGAAGCTGTGTGTTTCATGCCCATAATATCCTGCCCCTTATGAACCCCTCTGCAAAGTCCTTCTCTGCCTCTTTTCTTCCCTCTCTGCCCCGTGGGAGTGTCTCAAGGCCTCTTAGACCTGATGCCAGGAGGAGAGGGAAGGCAGGGCAGCCTCAGAGCCTAGCAGTGAGAGGGGGCAGGGGGGGAGAAGAAAGAGCCCTGGGGGTGGGGTGGGGGTTGGGTGTACCCTCAGGTGGGGAGAAGGGGAAGCGTTGGGGACCCTTTGGGAGGGTCTCTGTACGCCCTGGGTGGGGGGTGGGAGATCTCTGTGGCTGTGCTTGCAGCTTCTGTGCACCACCAACTGCTCTTCCCCCTTCCCATCGCTTCTGCGATCCATCGCTGCGATGAGCCGACGCTCTCGGCGGGGCAGAGAGGATCTGCCTGGCCCCCAAACCAAGCCGGGGTGGGCGCTTGGCTCTCGCCCGTCCCCACCGCAGCATCTCCTCCGGGTCCAGAAGACCTCAATCAACCCCTGCGCGCAGCCAGCGAGGCGCAAACGCCTTCGAGCCACGCCGCCGTATTCCGCGTCGCGGCTCCCGCGCCGCGCCGCGCCGCCGTATTCCGCGTCGCGGCTCCCGCGTCGCGCTGCCCTGGTGCCGCGGCGCGGCGCGAGGCGTTGAGTCACGCTGCCGTATTCCGCGTCGCGGCTTGGGCCCGCGCGTCTGAGTCACGCTGCCGTATTCCGCGTCGCGGCTTGGGCCCGCGCGTCTGAGTCACGCTGCCGTATTCCGCGTCGCGGCTTGGGCCCGCGCGTCTGAGTCACGCTGCCGTACGGCGCTGTCGCGGCGCTGTCGCGCTGCGGGGGGGGGGGAGCCCGGCGGGAAGCGCGGCGGCGATGGCGGCGGCGGGCGGCCCGGTGGTGAACGGAGCGGAGGGCAGCGGCGGGCTGCGGGCGGCCGCCGGCATGTACGAGCAGCTGAAGGGGGAGTGGAGCCGCAAGAGCCCCAACCTCAGCAAGTGCGGAGAGGCCCTGGGCAGGCTCAAGGTGGCGGCGAAAGGGCGAGCGGGAGGCGGGGGGGGGGGGAACGGGAAACAGGGCCGGGGATGGGGACCGGGACAAAGGGGAGCGGGGGGAGGGGGAGCGGGAGAGAGGGACCGGGAGGAGGGGGAGCGAGAGGAGGACTGGGAAGGGGGGGACCGGGAGGGGGGGGACCGGGAGGGGGGGAGCGAGAGGAGGACTGGGAAGGGGGGGACCGGGAGGGGGGGGACCGGGAGAGGGGGAGCGAGAGGAGGACTGGGAAGGGGGGGACCGGGACGGGGGGGGACCGGGAAGGGGGGACCGGGAGGAGGACTGGGAAGGGGGGGACCGGGAGGGGGGGGACCGGGAGGGGGGGAGCGAGAGGAGGGGGACCGGGAGAGGGGGAGCGAGAGGAGGACTGGGAAGGGGGGGACCGGGAGGGGGGGGAGCGGGAAGGGGGGGAGCGGGAAGGGGGGGAGCGAGAGGAGGACCAGGAAGGGGGGGACCGGGAGGGGGGGGACCGGGAGGGGGGGGAGCGGGAAGGGGGGGAGCGAGAGGAGGACTGGGAAGGGGGGACCGGGATGGGGGGGACCGGGAGGGGGGGAGCGAGAGGAGGACTGGGAAGGGGGGACCGGGATGGGGGGGACCGGGAGGGGGGGAGCGAGAGGAGGACTGGGAAGGGGGGACCGGGAGGAGGGGAGGGGGACCGGGAGAGG
Source organism: Dryobates pubescens (assembly GCF_014839835.1). NCBI lineage: Eukaryota > Metazoa > Chordata > Aves > Piciformes > Picidae > Dryobates > Dryobates pubescens. The sequence continues at coordinate 54,764 of NW_026530814.1, forward strand.
GGGAGCGAGAGGAGGACTGGGAAGGGGGGGACCGGGAGGGGGGGAGCGAGAGGAGGACTGGGAAGGGGGGACCGGGAGGGGGAGAGGGGGACCGGGAGAGGGGGACCGGGAGGAGGACTGGGAAGGGGGGAGCGAGAGGAGGGGACCGGGAGGGGGGGACCGGGAGGAGGACTAGGAGGTGGGGACCGGAAGAGGGGAGGGAGAGGAGGGGGACCGAGAGGTGGGGAGCAGGAAACAGGGATGGAGGTGGGGGACCGGGAGAGGGGGCGCCGGGAAGAGAAGGGAGAAGTCTGGAGGGGGAGGTCTGGAGAAGGAGGAAAGGGGGAGATCCGGGGGGGGAAGGAGGGAGAGGTCTGGAGGGGGAGAAGGAGGAAGGCTGAAGGGGAGGAGGGAGAGGTCTTGGGGGGGGAGAAGGGAGAAGTGAGAAGTGGAGGGAGAGAAAGGAGAGGTGTGGGGGGGAGGAAAGGAAGAAGGGAGAGGTTGGGGGTGGGAGAAGAGAGAAGTCTAGATGGGGAGAAGGGAGAGGGAGAGGGCTGGGAAGGGGAGAAGGAAGTAGGGAAGGGGAGGAGGGAGAGGTCTGGGGAGAGAAGGAGGAAGAGGGATGAGGGGGGAGGAAAGGGAGAGGGAGAGGTCTGGGAGGGGAGGAAAGGGAGAGGGAGAGGTCTGGGAGGGGAGGAAAGGGAGAGGGAGAGGTCTGGGAGGGGAGAAGGGAGAAGGAAGAGGCCTGGGGAGGGGAGAAGGAAGCAGAGGACGAGGAGGAGGAAGCGGCGTGGGAGCAGCTACGACTCAGCAACCCTCCTGCCCCTCATTAACCTCATTACCTGAGCCTCTCATTAAGCCAGCAGGGCTTTAATTAAGGGGGAGGGGTGGTGTCCTCCCTCTCCCCCCTCCCCCCTCCGCCATTAACCCTCTCCCCTCCCCCCCCCCAGCTGGCTTTGCTGGAGCTCAACTTCCTGCCCACCGGCGGCGCCAAGCTGACCAAGCAGCAGCTCATCCTGGCCCGTGAGTGCTCTGGGGCTGGGGGAGAGGGAGCCCAGAGCCAAGGAGAGACCCTCCCAGGGCTCTGCTGAGCTGGGACCCCTCCCCCCCAGGTAACCCCAGCCCCTCTCCCCCCCCTCTGCAGGGGACATCCTGGAGATTGGGGCCCAGTGGAGCATCCTGAAGAAGGACATCCCCTCCTTCGAGCGCTACATGGCCCAGCTCAAGTGCTACTACTTCGACTACAAGTGAGGAGGGGGACCCCAAAGGGCAGGGGGCCCCAAGAGGAAGAGCCCTGGGACCCCAAAGAGCAGGGGCTGGGGGCCCCAAGAGGAAGAGCCCTGGGACCCCAAGGAGCAGGGGCTGGGGGCCCCAAGAGGAAGAGTCCTGGGACCCCAAGAAGCAGGGGCTGGGGGCCCCAAGAGGAAGAGTCCTGGGACCCCAAGGAGCAGGGGCTGGGGGCCCCAAGAGGAAGAGCCCTGGGACCCCAAAGAGCAGGGGCTGGGGGCCCCAATAGGAAGAGTCCTGGGACCCCAAGGAGCAGGGGCTGGGGGCCCCAAGAGGAAGAGTCCTGGGACCCCAAGGAGCAGGGGCTGGGGGCCCCAAGAGGAAGAGTCCTGGGACCCCAAGGAGCAGGGGCTGGGGGCCCCAAGAGGAAGAGTCCTGGGACCCCAAGGAGCAGGGGCTGGGGGCCCCAAGAGGAAGAGTCCTGGGACCCCAAGGAGCAGGGGCTGGGGGCCCCAAGAGGAAGAGTCCTGGGACCCCAAGGAGCAGGGGCTGGGGGCCCCAAGAGGAAGAGCCCTGGGACCCCAAGGAGCAGGGGCTGGGGGCCCCAAGAGGAAGAGTCCTGGGACCCCAAGGAGCAGGGGCTGGGGGCCCCAAGAGGAAGAGTCCTGGGACCCCAAAGAGCAGGGGCTGGGGGCCCCAAGAGGAAGAGTCCTGGGACCCCAAAGAGCAGGGGCTGGGGGCCCCAAGGAGCAGGGGCTGGGGGCCCCAAGAAGAGCCCTGGGACCCCAAAAAGCAGGGGCTGGGGGCACCAAGAAGGAGAGCTCTGGGACCCCAAGATGCAGAGGCTGGGGGCACCAAGAGGAAGATCCCTGGGACCCCAAGAAGCAGAGGCTGGGGGCCCCAAGAAGCAGGGCCCTGGGCCCCCCAAACCCCCTCGAGGTGTCCCCAAACCACCTGGGAATGGCCCTGAGGTGTCCCCGGGGTGACCCCAGCCCCCCTCAAGCTGTCCCTGAGCTGCCCAAGGTGACCCCAAACCCCCTCAAGATGCCCCCAGGGTGTCCCTGAGCTGCCCCAGGTGCCCCCAGACCCCCTCAAGGTGCCCCCAAAGTGTCCCCAAGTCCTCTTCAGTCACCTCCAAGCCCCCCAAGGTGCTCCCAGACCCCCTCAAGCTGTCCCTAAGCTGCCCAAGGTGACCCCAAACCCCTTCTAGATGCCCCCAAGGTGCCCCAAGACCACCTCAAGCTGTCCCTAAGCTGCCCAAGGTGCCCCCAGACCCCCTCTAGATGCCCCCAAGGTGCCCCCAGACCCCCTCAAGCTGTCCCTAAGCTGCCCAAGGTGACCCCAAACCCCCTCTAGATGCCCCCAAGGTGCCCCAAGACCACCTCAAGCTGTCCCTAAGCTGCCCAAGGTGACCCCAGACCCCCTCTAGATGCCCCCAAGGTGCCCCCAGACCCCCTCAAGCTGTCCCTAAGCTGCCCAAGGTGACCCCAGACCCCCTCTAGATGCCCCCAAGGTGCCCCAAGACCACCTCAAGCTGTCCCTAAGCTGCCCAAGGTGACCCCAGACCCCCTCTAGATGCCCCCAAGGTGCCCCCAGACCCCCTCAAGCTGTCCCTAAGCTGCCCAAGGTGACCCCAGACCCCTTCTAGATGCCCCCAAGGTGCCCCAAGACCACCTCAAGCTGTCCCTAAGCTGCCCCAGGTGCCCCCAGACCCCCTCAAGGTGCCCCCAAAGTGTCCCCAAGTCCTCTTCAGTCACCTCCAAGCCCCCCAAGGTGCCCCCAGACCCCCTCAAGCTGTCCCTAAGCTGCCCAAGGTGACCCCAAACCCCTTCTAGATGCCCCCAAGGTGCCCCAAGACCACCTCAAGCTGTCCCTAAGCTGCCCAAGGTGACCCCAGACCCCTTCTAGATGCCCCCAAGGTGCCCCAAGACCACCTCAAGCTGTCCCTAAGCTGCCCAAGGTGACCCCAGACCCCTTCTAGATGCCCCCAAGGTGCCCCCAGACCCCCTCAAGCTGTCCCTAAGCTGCCCAAGGTGACCCCAAACCCCTTCTAGATGCCCCCAAGGTGCCCCAAGACCACCTCAAGCTGTCCCTAAGCTGCCCAAGGTGCCCCCAGACCCCCTCTAGATGCCCCCAAGGTGCCCCAAGACCCCCTCAAGCTGTCCCTAAGCTGCCCCAGGTGCCCCCAGACCCCCTCAAGGTGCCCCCAAAGTGTCCCCAAGTCCTCTTCAGTCACCTCCAAGCCCCCCAAGGTGCCCCCAGACCCCCTCAAGGTGCCCCCAAAGTGTCCCCAAGTCCTCTTCAGTCACCTCCAAGCCCCCCAAGGTGCCCCCAGACCCCCTCAAGATGCCCCCAGGGTGTCCCTGAGCTGCCCCAGGTGCCCCCAGACCCCCTCAAGGTGCCCCCAAAGTGTCCCCAAGTCCTCTTCAGTCACCTCCAAGCCCCCCAAGGTGCCCCCAGACCCCCTCAAGCTGTCCCTAAGCTGCCCAAGGTGACCCCAGACCCCCTCTAGATGCCCCCAAGGTGCCCCAAGACCCCCTCAAGCTGTCCCTAAGCTGCCCAAGGTGACCCCAGACCCCCTCTAGATGCCCCCAAGGTGCCCCCAGACCCCCTCAAGCTGTCCCTAAGCTGCCCAAGGTGACCCCAGACCCCTTCTAGATGCCCCCAAGGTGCCCCAAGACCACCTCAAGCTGTCCCTAAGCTGCCCAAGGTGACCCCAGACCCCCTCTAGATGCCCCCAAGGTGCCCCAAGACCACCTCAAGCTGTCCCTAAGCTGCCCAAGGTGACCCCAGACCCCCTCTAGATGCCCCCAAGGTGCCCCAAGACCCCCTCAAGCTGTCCCTAAGCTGCCCCAGGTGCCCCCAGACCCCCTCAAGGTGCCCCTGAAGTGTCCCCAAGTCCTCTTCAGTCACCTCCAAGCCCCCCAAGGTGCCCCCAGACCCCCTCTAGATGCCCCCAAGGTGCCCCCAGACCCCCTCAAGCTGTCCCTAAGCTGCCCAAGGTGACCCCAGACCCCTTCTAGATGCCCCCAAGGTGCCCCAAGACCACCTCAAGCTGTCCCTAAGCTGCCCAAGGTGACCCCAGACCCCTTCTAGATGCCCCCAAGGTGCCCCAAGACCACCTCAAGCTGTCCCTAAGCTGCCCAAGGTGACCCCAGACCCCCTCTAGATGCCCCCAGGGTGTCCCTGAGCTGCCCCAGGTGCCCCCAGACCCCCTCAAGCTGTCCCTAAGCTGCCCAAGGTGACCCCAAACCCCTTCTAGATGCCCCCAAGGTGCCCCAAGACCCCCTCAAGCTGTCCCTAAGCTGCCCAAGGTGACCCCAGACCCCTTCTAGATGCCCCCAAGGTGCCCCAAGACCACCTCAAGCTGTCCCTAAGCTGCCCAAGGTGACCCCAGACCCCCTCTAGATGCCCCCAAGGTGCCCCCAGACCCCCTCAAGCTGTCCCTAAGCTGCCCAAGGTGACCCCAAACCCCTTCTAGATGCCCCCAAGGTGCCCCAAGACCACCTCAAGCTGTCCCTAAGCTGCCCAAGGTGAACCCAGACCCCCTCTAGATGCCCCCAAGGTGCCCCCAGCCCCCCTCAAGCTGTCCCTAAGCTGCCCAAGGTGCCCCCAGACCCCCTCTAGATGCCCCCAAGGTGCCCCCAGACCCCCTCAAGCTGTCCCTAAGCTGCCCAAGGTGACCCCAGACCCCCTCTAGATGCCCCCAAGGTGCCCCAAGACCACCTCAAGCTGTCCCTAAGCTGCCCAAGGTGACCCCAAACCCCCTCTAGATGCTCCCAAGGTGCCCCAAGACCACCTCAAGCTGTCCCTAAGCTGCCCAAGGTGACCCCAGACCCCCTCAAGGTGCCCCCAAAGTGTCCCCAAGTCCTCTTCAGTCACCTCCAAGCCCCCCAAGGTGCCCCCAGACCCCCTCAAGCTGTCCCTAAGCTGCCCAAGGTGACCCCAAACCCCCTCTAGATGCCCCCAAGGTGCCCCAAGACCACCTCAAGCAGTCCCTCAGGTGCCCCCTGCCCCCCTCTCCGGCCGCCTCCATCCCTACCAGCCTCCCTCCCTCTCTCCTTCCCCCCCCCCAAATCTCCCCTTCCTCCTGTCCCCCCCTTGCCTCCCCTGGTGGTGTGTGCTGCAGGGATGAGCTGCCAGAGTCTGCCTACAAGCACCAGCTGCTGGGCCTGAACCTCCTCTTCCTGCTGTCCCAGAACCGGGTGGCCGAGTTCCACACCGAGCTGGAGCGGCTGCCGGCCAAGGAGATCCAGAGCAACGTCTACATCAAGCACCCTGTGTCCCTGGAGCAGGTGCAGGACCCCTCTGGGGAGGGTCTTGGGGGGGTCTCAGAGGTGGGGGGGCTCTGCCCTTTGCTCTTGGTGCCATCCCTGTCTCTTAGTACCTGATGGAAGGCAGCTACAACAAAGTGTTCCTGGCCAAGGGCAACATCCCGGCGGAGAGCTACACCTTCTTCATCGACATCCTGCTGGACACCATCAGGTGAGGGCCAGGAGCAGCCTCAGGGCTTCCAAGTGGGGCCAGGTGCCCCCCAGGAGCAGCCTCAGGGCTTCCAAGTGGGGCCCAGAGGGGCCTCGGGTGCCAGCGAAAGCGACCTGAGGAGGTCCGAGGGGTCCCAGGTGGCTCCAAAGTGGCCTCAGAGGCCACCAGAAGCACCCTGAGGAGCTCAAAGTGGTCCCAGGTGCCCCCAAGGAGCAGCCTCAGGGCTTCCAAGTGGTGCCAGGTGGCCCCAGAGAGGCCTCAGAGGCCACCAGAAGCAACCTGAGAGCTTCCAAGTGGTCCCAGGTGCCCCCAAGGAGCAGCCTCAGGGCTTCCAAGTGGTGCCAGGTGCCCCCCAGGAGCAGCCTCAGGGCTTCCAAGTGGTCCCAGGTGCCCCCCAGGAGCAGCCTCAGGGCTTCAAAGTGGTGCCAGGTGCCCCCCAGGAGCAGCCTCAGGGCTTCCAAGTGGTGCCAGGTGCCCCCCAGGAGCAGCCTCAGGGCTTCCAAGTGGGGCCAGGTGCCCCCCAGGAGCAGCCTCAGGGCTTCCAAGTGGGGCCCAGAGGGGCCTCGGGTGCCAGCGAAAGCGACCTGAGGAGGTCCGAGGGGTCCCAGGTGGCTCCAAAGTGGCCTCAGAGGCCACCAGAAGCACCCTGAGGAGCTCAAAGTGGTCCCAGGTGCCCCCAGAGAGGCCTCAAAGGCCACCAGAAGCAACCTGAGGAGCTCAAAGTGGTCCCAGGTGCCCCCAGAGAGGCCTCAAAGGCCACCAGAAGCAACCTGAGGAGCTCAAAGTGGTCCCAGGTGCCCCCAAGGAGCAGCCTCAGGGCTTCCAAGTGGTGCCAGGTGGCCCCAGAGAGGCCTCAGAGGCCACCAGAAGCAACCTGAGAGCTTCCAAGTGGTCCCAGGTGCCCCCAAGGAGCAGCCTCAGGGCTTCCAAGTGGGGCCAGGTGCCCCCCAGGAGCAGCCTCAGGGCTTCCAAGTGGGGCCAGGTGCCCCCCAGGAGCAGCCTCAGGGCGTCCAAGTGGTGCCAGGTGCCCCCCAGGAGCAGCCTCAGGGCTTCCAAGTGGGGCCAGGTGCCCCCCAGGAGCAGCCTCAGGGCTTCCAAGTGGTGCCAGGTGCCCCCCAGGAGCAGCCTCAGGGCTTCCAAGTGGGGCCAGGTGCCCCCCAGGAGCAGCCTCAGGGCTTCCAAGTGGGGCCAGGTGCCCCCCAGGAGCAGCCTCAGGGCTTCCAAGTGGGGCCAGGTGCCCCCCAGGAGCAGCCTCAGGGCTTCCAAGTGGGGCCAGGTGCCCCCCAGGAGCAGCCTCAGGGCTTCCAAGTGGGGCCAGGTGCCCCCCAGGAGCAGCCTCAGGGCTTCCAAGTGGGGCCCAGAGGGGCCTCGGGTGCCAGCGAAAGCGACCTGAGGAGGTCCGAGGGGTCCCAGGTGGCTCCAAAGTGGCCTCAGAGGCCACCAGAAGCACCCTGAGGAGCTCAAAGTGGTCCCAGGTGCCCCCAGAGAGGCCTCAAAGGCCACCAGAAGCAACCTGAGGAGCTCAAAGTGGTCCCAGGTGCCCCCAGAGAGGCCTCAAAGGCCACCAGAAGCAACCTGAGGAGCTCAAAGTGGTCCCAGGTGCCCCCAGAGAGGCCTCAAAGGCCACCAGAAGCAACCTGAGGAGCTCAAAGTGGTCCCAGGTGCCCCCAGAGAGGCCTCAAAGGCCACCAGAAGCAACCTGAGGAGCTCAAAGTGGTCCCAGGTGCCCCCAGAGAGGCCTCAAAGGCCACCAGAAGCAACCTGAGGAGCTCAAAGTGGTCCCAGGTGGCCCCAGAGAGGCCTCAAAGGCCACCAGAAGCAACCTGAGGAGCTCAAAGTGGTCCCAGGTGCCCCCCAGGAGCAGCCTCAGGGCTTCCAAGTGGGGCCAGGTGCCCCCCAGGAGCAGCCTCAGGGCTTCCAAGTGGTGCCAGGTGCCCCCCAGGAGCAGCCTCAGGGCTTCCAAGTGGGGCCAGGTGCCCCCCAGGAGCAGCCTCAGGGCTTCCAAGTGGTGCCAGGTGCCCCCCAGGAACAGCCTCAGGGCTTCCAAGTGGTGCCAGGTGCCCCCCAGGAGCAGCCTCAGGGCTTCCAAGTGGGGCCCAGAGGGGCCTCGGGTGCCAGCGAAAGCGACCTGAGGAGGTCCGAGGGGTCCCAGGTGGCTCCAAAGTGGCCTCAGAGGCCACCAGAAGCACCCTGAGGAGCTCAAAGTGGTCCCAGGTGCCCCCAGAGAGGCCTCAAAGGCCACCAGAAGCAACCTGAGGAGCTCAAAGTGGTCCCAGGTGCCCCCAGAGAGGCCTCAAAGGCCACCAGAAGCAACCTGAGGAGCTCAAAGTGGTCCCAGGTGCCCCCAGAGAGGCCTCAAAGGCCACCAGAAGCAACCTGAGGAGCTCAAAGTGGTCCCAGGTGCCCCCAGAGAGGCCTCAAAGGCCACCAGAAGCAACCTGAGGAGCTCAAAGTGGTCCCAGGTGCCCCCCAGGAGCAGCCTCAGGGCTTCCAAGTGGGGCCAGGTGCCCCCCAGGAGCAGCCTCAGGGCTTCCAAGTGGGGCCAGGTGCCCCCCAGGAGCAGCCTCAGGGCTTCCAAGTGGGGCCAGGTGCCCCCCAGGAGCAGCCTCAGGGCTTCCAAGTGGTGCCAGGTGCCCCCCAGGAACAGCCTCAGGGCTTCCAAGTGGTGCCAGGTGCCCCCCAGGAGCAGCCTCAGGGCTTCCAAGTGGGGCCCAGAGGGGCCTCGGGTGCCAGCGAAAGCGACCTGAGGAGGTCCGAGGGGTCCCAGGTGGCTCCAAAGTGGCCTCAGAGGCCACCAGAAGCACCCTGAGGAGCTCAAAGTGGTCCCAGGTGCCCCCCAGGAGCAGCCTCAGGGCTTCCAAGTGGGGCCAGGTGCCCCCCAGGAGCAGCCTCAGGGCTTCCAGGTGGTGCCAGGTGCCCCCCAGGATCACCCTCAGGGCTTCAAAGTGATCCCAGAGAGACCTCAGAGACCACCAGAACCAACCTGAGGGCTTCAAGGTGGTGCCAGGTGGCCCCAGAGAGGCCTCAGAGGCCTCCAGGAGCACCCTGGGGAGGTCAAGGTGGTGCCAGGATCACCCTCAGGGCTTCCAAGTGGTGCCAGGTGCCCCCAGAGAGGCCTCAGAGGCCTCCAGGAGCACCCTGGGGACCCCAATCCCTCTCCCCCAGAATGTCCCCAACCACCCCAGCTCCTCCCCAAGCCCTTTCAGACCTCCCCAAGCCCCCCAGCACCTCCCCAACCTCCCCCAGGGCCTCCCCAAACCCTTCCAGACCTCCCCAAGCCCCCCCCCCAGGGCCTCCCCAAGCCCTTCCAGACCTCCTCAATCCCCCCCAGCTCCTCCCCAACCCCCCCAGGACCCCCCCAGCACCTCCCCACGCCCCCCAGCGCCTCCCCAACCCCCCCCCCCAGGATCCCCCCAGCGCCTCCCCACGCCCCCCCAGGGCCTCCCCAAGCCCTTCCAGACCTCCCCAAGCCCCCCCAGCTCCCTCCCAAGCCCCCCCAGGCCCCCCCAGGGCCTCCCCAAGCCCTTCCAGACCTCCTCAATCCCCCCCAGCTCCTCCCCAACCCCCCCAGGACCCCCCCAGCACCTCCCCACGCCCCCCAGCTCCTCCCAAACCCCCCCCGGACCCCCCCAGCACCTCCCCACGCCCCCCAGCGCCTCCCCAACCCCCCCCCCCCCCAGGATCCCCCCAGCGCCTCCCCACGCCCCCCCAGGGCCTCCCCAAGCCCTTTCAGACCTCCCCAAGCCCCCCAGGGCCTCCCCAAACCCTTCCAGACCTCCCCAAGCCCTTCCAGACCTCCCCAAGCCCTTCCAGACCTCCTCAATCCCCCCCAGCTCCTCCCCAACCCCCCCAGGACCCCCCCAGCACCTCCCCATGCCCCCCAGCGCCTCCCCAACCCCCCCCCCCCAGGATCCCCCCAGGGCCTCCCCAAGCCCTTCCAGACCTCCCCAAGCCCCCCCCCCAGGGCCTCCCCAAGCCCTTCCAGACCTCCCCAAGCCCTTCCAGACCTCCTCAATCCCCCCCAGCGCCTCCCCACGCCCCCCCAGGGCCTCCCCAAGCCCTTCCAGACACCCCCCAAGCCCCCCCAGCTCCCTTCCAAGCCCCCCCAGGCCCCCCCCAGGGCCTCCCCAAGCCCCCCCCCCGCTGTGTGCCGGCAGGGACGAGATCGCCGGCTGCATCGAGACTGCCTACGAGAGGATCCTCTTCCCCGAGGCCACTCGGATCCTCTTCTTCTCCTCAGCCAAGAAGATGACCGACTATGCCAAGAAGGTACCTGGGGGGAGGCTCCCCAACCCCTCCTGGGGGTCCCCAAAACCTGGGGGAGGCTCCAGCAGGGTCCCCAGAGCCCCCTCAGACCCCCTCGGGGTTGGGTGCAGAGAGCGACCCAGGAGGAAGCTTTGGGAGCAGCCCCCAGAGCACCTCGAGGGGACCCTAAAACACCTTGGAGGGCTTGAAAGGACCTTGAGGGACCCCAAACACCTCAAGGGGGTCCCCAAAACCTGGGGGAGGGTCCAGCAGGGTCCCCAGAGCCCCTCAGACCCCCTCCGGGTTGGGTGCGGAGAGCGACCCAGGAGGAAGCTTTGGGAGCAGCCCCCAGAGCACCTCGAGGGGACCCTAAAACACCTTGAGGGGACCCCAAAACACCTTGGAGGGCTTGAAAGGACCTTGAGGGACCCCAAACACCTCAAGGGGGTCCCCAAAACCTGGGGGAGGGTCCAGCAGGGTCCCCAGAGCCCCCTCAGACCCCCTCCGGGTTGGGTGCGGAGAGCGACCCAGGAGGAAGCTTTGGGAGCAGCCCCCAGAGCACCTTGAGGGGACCCTAAAACACCTTGAGGGGACCCCAAAAGACCTTGAAGGAGCCCAAAAGACCTTGAAGGGCTTCAAAGGCCCTTGAGGGACCCCAAAAGGCCTCAAGGGGGTCCCCAAAACCTGGGGGAGGCTCCAGCATGGTCCCCAGAGCCCCTTCAGCCCCCCTTGGGGTTGGGCGCAGAGAGCGACCCAGGAGGAAGCTTTGGGAGCAGCCCCCAGAGCACCTCGAGGGGACCCCAAAAGACCTTGAAGGAACCCAAAAGACCTTGAAGGGCTTCAAAAGCCCTTGAGGGACCCCAAAAGGCCTCAAGGGGGTCCCCAAAACCTGGGGGAGGCTCCAGCAGGGTCCCCAGAGCCCCCTCAGACCCCCTCCGGGTTGGGTGCGGAGAGCGACCCAGGAGGAAGCTTTGGGAGCAGCCCCCAGAGCACCTCGAGGGGACCCTAAAACACCTTGAGGGGACCC
>NW_026530815.1:0-65370 GCF_014839835.1 Dryobates pubescens
ATGGCCAAGGGCTCTGGCAAGGCTGAGAGGCCCAACAGGACCAAGGTCTTTGTCCCCTTGGCTCTGGCACTTGCCTCTGCCACCAAAGCCTGTGAGGAGAAACTTTGCTTTGAGGCTTTGAGGTTCTTCTAGTCCAAGGGCAGTGGTCAGGGCTTGGCCTTTCTGCTTCCTAGACCAAAGGCAAGTTTTTCTGCCCTGCACTTTGCCTTTGTCTCCCTGCAATCCTGGCCTCTAACAAGCTGCTCTAACGAGTCCCTGGAGAGCCTTTGTCAGTAACAAGCCTCAGTGAGGCCAATCAGTGCTTCAAGGGACTTTGGAGTCTGCTTCTGCCTTGGACTTGTTGAGAGGCTTCTTGGCAGTACCTTGGCAGAGTCTCCTGGCAGTACCTAAGGATCAGCCCCAAATACTCCATGGGGCTCATTAAATACTGCTGAACCTCTAATTATTGCCAAGGTTTCTGCAGCTAATTGGAGAGGTTTTTATTGCACAAAGTATCTGATAAGAAGTATTTTTAAAGGTACAGTTCATTCCTTTTCAGCAGGAGTTGTCTCTTTGCAAGCAAACCACAGCAAAACCTGACAAGGTCCTACCCTGGTCACTGCTCATCCTCACTCCCCGCTGCACCCAGCAGAGCCCTGAGCCACAGGTGAGGGACAGGATCTGCCTTGCCAGGGTATGGGGGTCAGGGCTTGGATCAATGAAACCCCTCCAGGTTTCCTCAGAAGCAGAACCACCTTGAGCTGCTTGTCCTGACCTCTCAGCACTGCCTCACTTCTCTGCTCTCCCCACAGCCTGGAGATGCTGCAGTGCCTCCAGTGATGCTTCCCTTGCATCCACTGTCTGCTTCTGCTCTAAGCAGACCCTGGGGACTCTTTCCCAGTATGCTTCACTGGGACCCATTAAGAGTAGAAGAAACTTCAGAGTTTGAATCTGACTTCCACTTCTGGAGAGATTTCATCAGCTTCTCAGTCTCTGAGGTTTACAGGGAGCCTAAAGGTACCAGAGGAGTTATTAAAAGACCTTCGGCTGGTCCTCTGCTGCCCTATTGGGCCAGACTCCTGGGGTGGAAGGAGATGCTGGCAAGCAGGCAGTGCTGCAGAGAGACAATTCTGGCCAGGAGCTGCTCCTCTGCACAGCACAGCAGGGCTGAGGACACTGCCAGAGGATCTCAGGGAGATGAGGAAGGCAGAGAGAGCTTCGAGGTGGCCAGGACTGGGAGGATGCTGAGAGCTCACTGGAGGAGAAGTCACTGCAGTTACTGACACAGTGAGGCTGTGGGTGCAGGACACTGCAGCTGTAGCTCCTGCAGGCATCTCCATCTAGGCAGTCGATGCTCAGCTGAAGGCTCCTGGAGTGTGCACACAGAAGGAGGACCAAAGCCCTTCAGTTCCATCCTGTGAGCAGCAGTGAGCAGAGCTGGGTAAGGAGAAGACTTCACCCCTAACCCCTCTGCTTTTCTCTCTTCCCTTCACTGTCTCTGCAGCACTGCAGGCCTGCTCCCTGTTTCTCCACCTCTCCATGGCTGTGGTGGTTTTAAAATTTAGTTAGAGATTTTGAGCAGAAAAGTAGAAACAAAATAAATAGATCACTCTTGGGTGTGAAAAGGAAAAGAAAAGATTCTTCTAAACAAATCGATTGGATAAATATCTGGATTCAGAGGAGCTGTACCATAAAAATTCTCTCTCTTCTCTTCTGATCTCAGCTGTTTTGCTTCACTGGGGAGAGATCCCCTGCTTTGGCTGCCCTTGGGTAAGTCCAACCCACTGCTTTTTTTCTCTCCCCTCTCCTCCTTTCTCTCTTGGATCAGGGAGGTAGAGGTTAGGGGCAGTGGAACAGCTTCCCTGGTCTCTGAGCAGGGGGGTTCATGTCATTTGCTAATTGTAAATACCTGTCTAATATTGTCACTCCTGGATGTTTTGTACCTGTTCATTGCATTCCATTGCAGAGTGTAGCTCTTGCTTGTCCATACAGCTTCATTTGATTCTAACTGAGCTGCTCTGACAAAGACAATGCTGGGGGGAAATTTCAACCCACCACAACGGGACTCTTGTTCCCTGGGATTGGGCTGTTGGACACTTTCTGTTCTGACTCCAGAGGAATCTTCATGGCAATTCTGGGTCCCTGCTGCACTGGAAGCTGTGATGAACTCTGCCATGGGTTGGTAGTGATGGGACAGAACTGATCCATTCCTCATGGAGCTCAGGGAGGTTATGGTGAATCTTAGAGAAGTGTGCCCTAACTTGTCTCTGCCTTTCCCTCCTTGAACAGGTCTCCATGGCCAGAGGCAGCAAATGGCCAACAGCAGCTCCAGCACCCACTTCCTCCTCCTGCCATTCCCAGGCACAAGGCAGCTGCAGCTCCTGCACTTTTGGCTCTCCCTGGCCATCTACCTGGCTGCCCTGCTGGGCAATGGCCTCATCATCACCACCATAGCCTGGGACCACCACCTCCACACCCCCATGTACTTCTTCCTCCTCAACCTTGCCCTCCTTGACCTGGGATCCATCTCCACCACTGTGCCCAAATCCATGGCCAATTCCCTGAGGGACACCAGGGACATCTCCTATGCAGGATGTGTTGCTCAGGTCTTTCTCTTTGCCTTTTTCGTGTCAGCAGAGTATTTTCTCCTCACCACCATGTCCTACGATCGCTACGTTGCCATCTGCAGACCCCTGTACTATGAGACCCTCCTGGGCAGCAGAGTTTGTCTCCACATGGCAGCAGCTGCCTGGGGCTGTGGCTTTCTCTATGCTCTGCTGCACACAGCCAATACATTTTCCCTGCCCTTCTGCCAGGGCAATGCTGTGGAGCAGTTCTTCTGTGAAGTCCCCCAGATCCTTAAGCTCTCCTGCTCCACATCCTACCTCAGGGAACTTTGGCTTCTTGTGGCCAGTGCCTGTTTAGTCTTTGTGTGTTTTGTGTTCATGGTGGTGTCCTATGTGCAGATCTTCAGGGCAGTGCTGAGGATCCCCTCTCAGCAGGGATGCCACAAAGCCTTTGCCACCTGCCTCCCTCACCTGGCTGTGGTTTCCCTGTTTATCACCACTGGCATCTTTGCCTACCTGAAGCCCTCCTCCATCTCCTCCCCATCCCTGGATGTGGTGGTGTCAGTTTTGTACTCAGTGGTGCCTCCAGCAGTGAACCCTCTCATCTACAGCCTGAGGAACCAGGAGCTCAAGGCTGCCCTGAGCCAACTGATCCCTGGATGCTTTCAGAAGCAATAAACTCTTTGCCTTCTCCTGCAGAGCAGTTTTGATGTCACTTGGTGCAGGCCCAGCCTGGCTGCTCAAGTTCTGGCTGCTGCTGGAGCTGTTCCCCTTGTGAGAATGTTGTTCCCACACAAATGTCTTTCTTCAGAGCATTTCTGGTTCAGTGTTGTCCTGTCTGGTGTGACCCAGAGGCTGCAGACATGAGGAGCTGTGCTCCCTGTGTGTTCAACACAATAAAGGACCCTGCAGGGAGTTGTTTCTCTGAGTTCCTTCTTCCAAGGCTTCTGTGGAGCTGCAGGGCAGTGCCTGTGTGCAGAGGTGGAGGGGCAGAGTCATAGCACATCAGCAGTGCCAGGCAGCCCCGGAGCTTGGGCTGTCCTCAGCTGCTCTTTCTTCCCTTCCACCCTCTCCTGCTGAGCCTCTGTGCTGGGGCAAGGCCTGAGTGCTCTGGCAGCTTGGGCACTGTGCTGCTGTGTGGCAGTGCTGGGCCTGCAGGCAGGGAGAGTCCAGGGCTGCTTGTGGGACAGATCTGTGCTCCAGAGCAGCACTGCCATCACATCAGGAGGTCTCCTCATGCCTTCATACCCCAAACCCCTCACATTACAGACTGCACCTGCTCAGAGTCCAACGTGTATACCCTGATCCCCTTCCAGTATAGACTCATTCCAAACACGGGTCCTCTAACCCCTCCCATTACAGATGTGGCCTCATCCCAGTACAAACTGGATCCTAACTGGCCTCTAGCACTGCAGCCTGGGTCCCATCCCAGCAGAGAATGTCTCCCCTTGCTCACTTCCCAGTACTGAATGCATCCATCCCAGTACAAACTGCACACCCTCATGCCCTCCTAATGCACTCTGGGTGCCATGCCAATACAAAGTGGATTCCCTGGTGCCTTCTCAGTACCTACTGCACCCCTCCACACATTAACTGTGTACTCTGGTTCCAACCCAATACTGACTGGGCCCCCTCACAGTACAAACTGCATCTCCTAACTCCCTCCCAGTACAGCCTAGGGCCTGTCCAAGTACAAACTGCTGCCCTGATCGCATCCCGGTATAGTCCAAGACCTGTCCTAGAAACTGAAGAGGGAGGATCCTGCTACTTTATTCTGCTCTGGTGAGACCTCCCCTGGAATACTGTATCCAGCTCTGAAGCCTCAGTATAGGAAGCACATGGAGCTGATGGAGAGGGTCCAGAGGAGGGCCAGGAAAATGGGGCATTAGAGCAGCTCTGCTATGAGGACTGGCTGAGGGATCTGGGGGTGTTCAGCCTGCAGAACATTCTGGGCAGACCTTATTACAACCTTCCGGTATCTGAAGGGTACTGGATGGGGGGAGAATGTTTCCAAAGTCCTGCAGTGACAGGACAAGAGGCAGTGGCTTCAAACTAGAGCAGAACAGAATTAGATTGGATATTAGGAACAAGTTGTTTACCACAATGATAGTGAAACACTGGAACCCAAAGGCATTCTGGCTGGGATCAGAAATGCTGTGTCCAGCAGGAGCAGGGAGGTGACTGTCCCCTGGGACTCAGCTCTGGGGAGGCCACACCTTGAATGTTCTGCCCAGTTTTGGGCACCTCCATCCAAGAGAGATGTGGAGGTGCTGGAGCCAGGGCAGAGGAGGGCAAGGAGCTGGGGAAGGGCCTGGAGAATAAATCTAATGAAGAGCAACTGAAGGAGCTGGGGATGGTTAGTTTGGAGAAGAGGAGGCTGAGGGGAGACTACATTACTCTCTACAGCTACCTGAAAGGAGGTTGTGGAGAGGCTGCTGCTGGTCTCTTCTCACAGGTCATTAGCGACAGAACAAGAGGGAATGGCCTCAAGCTAGGACTGGGTATGTTCAGACTGGGCAGTAAGAAAAGCTTCTCCCAGCCAGAGTGGTCAGGGAATGGAATGTGCTGCCCAGGGAGGTGGTGGGGTCACAACCCTGGAGGTGTTTCAAGGTGCTGTAGATGTGGTGCTTGGGGATATGGTTTAAGGGTGACCCTTGTAGAGTAGGGGTATTCGTTGGACTTGGTGATCCTGAGGGTCTTTGCCAACCTGAATGTTTCTCTGATTCTGTGAAAGACTGAGAGCCCTGGGGCTGTTTAGTCTGGAGAGGAGAAGCCTGAGAGGGGATCACAGTATCACAGTATCACTAAGGTTGGAAGAGACCTCAAGGTCTGTCACCACAGACCTCATGACTAGACCATGGCACCAAGTGCCACATCCAATCCCCTCTTGAACACCTTCAGGGACGGTGACTCCACCACCTCCCTGGGCAGCACATTCCAATGACGAACGACTCGCTCGGTGAAGAACTTTCTCCTCACCTCGAGCCTAAACTTCCCCTGGTGCAGCTTGAGACTGTGTCCTCTTGTTCTGGTGCTGGTTGCCTGGGAGAAGAGACCAACCCCTTCCTGGCTACAGCCTCCCTTCAGTTAGTTGTAGAGAGCAATGAGGTCACCCCTGAGTCTCCTCTTCTCCAGGTTAAACAATCCCAGCTCCCTCAGTCTCTCCTCACAGGGCTGTGCTCAAGGCCTCTCACCAGCCTTGTTGCCCTTCTGTGGACATGTTCAAGTCTCTCGATGTCCTTCTTAAACTGAGGAGCCCAGAACTGGACACAGGACTCAAGGTGTGGCCTAACCAATGCAGAGTACAGGGCACCATGACTTCCCTGCTCCTGCTGGCCACACTATTCCTAATGCAGGCCAGGATGCCATTGGCCTTCTTGGCCACCTGGGCACACTGCTGGCTCATGTTTAGGTGGCTGTCAATCAGGAGCCCCAGGTCCCTCTCTGTTTGGGAGCTCTCAGCCACTCTGACCCCAGCCTGTAGCTCTGCATGGGGTTGCCGTGGCCAAAGTGCAGCCCCTGGCACTTGGACTTGTTAAATGTCATGCCATTAGACTCTGCCCATCTGTCCAGTCAGTCGAGGTCCCTCTGCAGAGCCTTTCTGCCCTCTAACTGACCAACATCTGTTCCCAACTTGGTGTCATCTGCAAACTTGCTGATGACTGACTGAACCCCCTCATCCAGATCATCAATAAAGATGTTAAAGAGGATGGGGCCCAGCACTGATCCCTGGGGGATGCCACTGGTGACTGGCCACCAGCTGGATGTGGCACCATTCACCACCACTCTCTAGGCTCGGCCCTCCAGCCAGTTCCTAACCCAGCACAGAGTGTTGTGGTCCAAACCAAAAGCTGACAGCTTAGCCAGCAGTTTACTGTGGGGGATAGTGTCAAAGGCCTTGCTGAAGTCCAGGTAGGCCACATCCACAGCCTGCCCCACGTCCACCAGACGGGTCACCTGATCATAGAAGGAGATCAGGTTGGAGAGGCAGGACCTGCCCCTCCTAAATCCATGTTGGCTGGACCTGAGCCCTTGGCCATCCTTCAGGTGCAGTTATTGCCTCCAGGATAATCTGCTCCATCACTTTCCCTGGCGCTGAGGTCAGGCTGCCAGGCCTGGAGTTTCCAGGTTCCTCCATTCGACCCTTCTTGTGGATGGGGATCACATTGGCCAGTTTCAGTCATCTGGGACCTCTCCAGTGAGCCAGGACTGGTGGACACAACATGAGAGAACGTAACATGCTTGTACTACTCTTTGTGGAGGGGACATAGCTACATTCCTAAATTGAAGCCACTAAACCCATTGTTTTAGATTGAACCACTGGAGATCATTATTTAACTCTGCTATTCTGATGAGTTAACACACAAGCCCATGGGACATGTTTCCTGATCACACCAAAATCAATCAGTCATTAGACTCACTCAGACCCCCGAGGTAGCATGGACGACTTGATGACCCCTGTGAGATAGCTCAGAGATGATTGGTTCCTGGGGAGAACACACAAAGCTTATATACCCTTAGCAGCACTTGGCAGCAAGCCTGTTTCTAGAAGGACTTTTCCACTTCAGCCACACAAAACTCATCTAAAGGGTCATTGGTCAAGCATTTCAAACATGTGCACCACACAGGTCAACCACAGATGTCCTTTACCTTGTCTGCTCTCTACCCTACCGCCTCCCAAGGTTCCATTTTAAAGAGGGTGTCTGGTTCTTTATCAGAAAGCTGTGTTTCAGGCTCTAAAGTGATTCATTCATCTCCTTCAATCCCACATCTCCCCCTTCTTTATACATAAAAAAGCCTCTTTCAAAGCACAATTAACCATTGCCTGCACACATCACAACAGACAGGGAATCACAGAATCACAGAATCACAGGGGCTGGAAGGGACCTTGAATGATCATCCAGTCCAACTCCCCTGCCAGAGCAGGATCACCTACACCAGTTTACACAGGAACACATTCAGGTGAGTTTTGAGTGTCTGTAGAGAGGGAGACTCCACAACCTCCCTGGGCAGCCTGTTCCAGGGCTCTGTCACCCTCACAGGGAAAAAAATTTCCCTCATATTTAAGTCAAACTTCCAATGCCTCAATTTCCACCATTGCCTCTTGTCCTGTCATTGGGCACCACTGACAGGAGCCTGGCTCCATCCTCTTGGGACTCACCCTGCACATCTCTGCAAACATTGAGGATGTCACCTCTCAGTCTCCTCTAAGCTAAAGAGCCCTCAGCTCCCTCAGTCTCTGCTTGTACAGAAGATGTTCCACTCCATCATCCTCATAGCTCTGCACTGGACTCTTTCAAGCAGCTCACTGTCTTCCTTGAACTGAGGGGCCCAGAACTGGACACAATATTCCAGATGCAGCCTCACCAGGGCAGAGATTCTCTCCTCTCTGCATTTCTGAATCTCATTCATCCATTCCTTACCCAATGGCAGCCTGTTCTCAGGGGCTGCTGTGACTCTATCAGCACCCTGAAACGGGGCTGTGACAGCAGCAGGGGCAGTGGTGGCTTGATGGAAATCCTGTTGGAAGCCTCAGGTCTGCTGGAGTGCAGCAGGGCCTGTGGTGGGCAAGTGGAAATGCCAACAGAGTCCTCAGGCCAGCTGGAAGTTCTCAGGGGCACTTGTGGGCTAGTGGAAAGCCCAAGCAAATGCCAGCCATGCTGGCAGGCAGCAGGGCCACTGCTGGGCTGTGCAGTAGCTGAGAGAAGGCCTGGGCCTGCTGGAAGGCATCCAGTGACTTTTCCATGTCCCCACACCAGAGCCTGCTCCATTCCATAAGGCCTGGGGATGCCCTTGGGCTCTGCACCAGCCCAGCACTGCCCCTGCTGCCTCCCAGAAGGGTTGCCACAGGCTTTCCAGTAGCCCAGCAGTGGCCCTGCTGCCATCCAGTGGGTCCATGGCAGCTGCCTGTGGATCTGTTTCCTTCCAGCAGGCCCAAGGCTTCCTGTGGTATTTCCATTGGCCCTCCAGTGGCCCAGCTGCATTCTAGCAGTGCTGGGACTTGTGTTGGCCATTTCATGAGCCCACCAACAGCCCTGCAGCATTTCTGCATGTGTGGGGCTGCTGAGAAGCTTTCCACTAGCTCAGCAGCAACCCTGCTGCC
Organism: Dryobates pubescens; assembly: GCF_014839835.1. Classification (NCBI taxonomy): domain Eukaryota; kingdom Metazoa; phylum Chordata; class Aves; order Piciformes; family Picidae; genus Dryobates; species Dryobates pubescens. The sequence continues at coordinate 8,650 of NW_026530815.1, forward strand.
TTTGGTCAGGCCTAAGGATGCTGTCAGTCTCTCCAGGAGCCCAAGGTTAGGAGACTAACACTCCCCTGAATGCTGCAGGCTTGGGGCAGAGTGGCTGGAAGCTGCTGAGCAGAAAATGCTCTGGGGGTGCTTGTTGACATCAGTTGACCAGGAGCCAGTGTGTTCCCAGGTGGGCAAGAAGACCCCCAGCATCCTGGCTTGACTGAGGGCTGATGTAGGCAGCAGGAGCAGGGAAGTGCTTGAGCCCTGTGCTGGGCACTGGTGGGACTGTACCTCGACTACTGGCTTCAGTTGTGGGAGCTGCAATGTAAGAGAGACACTGAGGTGTGGGAGAACAAAGGTGGTGAAGGGGCTACAGAAGATGTTTGGTGAGGAGCAGCTGAGGCAGCTGCATTTGTTGAGTCTGGAGAAAAAGAGACTCAGGCAAGAGCTGGTTCTCTCCAGCTACCTAAATGATTACAGGCTGTGGTGGAACTCAACAGCAATGAGACTGCCTTGGGCCTGGTACTATTAGCCAAACACCAAACTCAGGTGCAACCAAATGAACTCTCTGTCTATTAGATGAGGAAGGAGGAGTTTAATACATCTGATTGGTACCTAAAGATTGAGGACAATGGGGAGGCAGCAATAAATATAGCCACCAACAGAAGAGAAATAGCTCATGGACCAGACCAAAACTTGGAAAGGACTGGAATGGGACACATTGTCTTGGTTGCCTGGTGGGCCATGGGCCAAACGAGTGTCATTCTTCTCTCTTTGTGCAACAGCAGCTCTAATCTTTCTACCATGTCTGATACCCAGGTTTGTATGGCTTATCCATCCTGCAGTCAGGCAGGTGCAGGGTGTAGCCAGATCAAGTGAGCCAGAAAAGGTTATAAAAAAAAGCAGTATGATGTATCTGCAAATAAGACCAACATCAGAAATGAGCCAAGAGCCAAGGAAAGGATTTAGGTAATGGGGAATGAATTTTGTAAAGGCAATTATTAAAGCAAGAAGAGGAGGGATTGATGGGATCAAAAGGAGGGAGTGTCCTTACAAAGGAAGAATTGTGTGTGTATGCAAATCACAAAGGGGCCTCTGCTAAGTCCCTTCCCTTGAAGCTTGCTATAAATCAGTAGGGGTCTGTCTGAAGAGAGCAGACACTGAACACAGCCTGAACTGCTGAACTTTAGGCCAGAGCACAGGCTTAACAGACTGCTGAATATTAACTTCTCCACCCAGAGAAGTGGAGAACCTAATTTAAATGAGCATAGGATGTATGAAGCAGGGAGGGTTTGTGTGAAGGGGGACATGGAGCAGGGGTTTGGGGAAAGACTAAATCCTGAGTACCTGAGCCAGTGGGGAAAGGGAGAGGGAAATTTGCACCCAGAAATGGAGGATGAAAGGGGAGCTGTGCCTTCAGCAATGAGAGAGACCCCACAGGGAATTGTCCTGTGGACTCTCCCATTATTCAAATAAAGTTTTACAAGACTCCTCTGTCTCTGTTATGAACTTCTCAATGGGAAGAAGTTTTCCTTGCATGCTGCACACCCAGGGAGCACAGCTGCTCCTGTCTGCAGTCTCTGGGTCACAGCAGACAGGACAGCACTGAATCAGAAATGGTCTGAAGAAAGACTCTGGTGGGGAAACAACATTCTCACAAGTGTACCACCACCAGCAGCAGCCAAAAAGAGAGAAACCAGACTGAGTGACATCAGAACTGCTCTGCAGGAGAAGGCAAAGAGTTTATTGCTTCTGAAACCATCCAGGGATCATTTTCCTCAGGGCATCATTGAGCTCCTGGTTCCTCAGGCTGTAGATGAGAGGGTTCACTGCTGGAGCAACCACTGAGTACAGAACTGCAAGCACCAGATCCAGGGATGGGGATGAGATAGAAGTGGGCTTCAGGTAGGCAAAGATTATAGTGCTGAGAAACAGGGAGACCACAGCCAGGTGAGGGAGGCAGGTGGCAAAGGCTTTGTGGCGTCCCTGCTGAGAGGGGATCCTCAGCACTGCCCTGAAGATCTGCACATAGGACACCACAATGAGCACAAAACAGACAAAGAATAAACAGGCACTGGCCACAATAAGCCAAAGTTCCCTGAGGTAGGATGTGGAGCAGGAGAGCTTAAGGATCTGGAGCACTTCACAGAAGAACTGGTCCAGAGCATTGCCCTGGCAGAGGGGCAGGGAAAATGTATTGGCTGTGTGCAGCAGAGCATAGAGAACCCCAAAGGCCCAGGCAGCTGCTGCCATGTGGACACAAACTCTGCTGCCCAGGAGGGTCTCATAGTGCAGGGGTCTGCAGATGGCAACGTAGCGATCGTAGGACATGGTGGTGAGGAGAAAATACTCTGCAGCAATTAGGAATATGTAAAAGACCTGGAGAACACATCCTGCATAGGAGATGTCCCTGGAGTCCCTCAGGGAATTGTCCATGGATTTTGGCACAGTGGTGGAGATGGTACCCAGATCAGTGAGGGCAAGGTTGAGGAGGAAGAAGTACATGGGGGTGTGGAGGTGGTGGTCTGTTGTGAATATGCCCTCAGAAAAATGAGCGGCAGATACACCAATGAAAATATATGTTAAATTTATTTACAAACTCTGTAAGGGGGTATTTACAGTCACCCTTCACAGGTATCAATATCTGGTTAGTGAAACAATGTTTACAGAATGTTTAAATATGGGCAATTGAATCAAACAATTCACAGAACTTAGAATCGAAACTAATTCAGAAAGCGGCGGGGGAGGGGGTTGGTCGGTGACCGGCAACCCTCCACTCGGAGAAATCCAAACGCTACCTTAACTGGAAACTATAAAGAAAGGCTTGACTTACAAGCTGAGGACTTCGTGAGATCTCCCCTTAATAATATTTATAGTCCAGAAACGTGGCACGGATGTGCCGTAAGACAGAGACAGGAAATGGCGCTGGCTGCATGGCTGCACCGCGTGGCTGCTGCTCCTCCCAGGACACAAAGGTCTCCCGCTCGAGGGGGGCTATGGCAGGTCAGCGACGCTGGCTCACACGGGCTGCTGGCGCTCCTCCTGCGGCAATGGATCGCGTCGTGGTTGATCCCACGGGATACTGTCCACGGCACCGCACGCAGCTTGGTCACGGTGGCAAAGGAGCGTGAGGTCTCTTGGGGCACTGGCTTGAGTCCTGGGCAAGGTGGACTACGGCAGCACTGGCACGCACACACTCACAGGCTCCAACGCGATGTGGGGGGGCTCATTAACCAAACCACCCCTATTTACCATTTGCCCCAGTGAATACTGGCCCAATGAGCATTCTGTTGCTAACGCAAGGTTAACCAATGGAGTAACACCTACCAAATATGGTGTAAGTATATGCTACGCCCAGGCTGTTTACCTGGACTCAGTGGCGCCAGGATCCCCCCTGTTGCCCCCAGAAAGAAGCGGGAAACAAAAAGGTTTAACACTCAGAAGAGTATGTTCCAGAAATGTTTGGGGCACAATCCTGACCATAAGCATCCTTCACTACATTCCACCCCCTGCTTATGGGCAAGTATATGTGGGCAAATGCTGTTCTATGATTAAACTCTATCAAAGGTGAATTAAACATTATATATAAACATCACAAGAACATCATACATATATATACCTATCTCTCAGAACTGTACAACTGTACTCTAAACAAAGCATACTACAACAGGATAGAACTTCTTAATTCTAACGTCAGTACCAGTGACTTTAGTGTTTTCTAGTCTCCACCCCCTGACTGGTGATGGATCCCTGTTACTCCCGAGATGGGTCTTCATCTCCAGGATAGTCTGTCCACTGGAACCGTTGTCACTCTGTGGGGAAACAAAACTGGCCATGGTGTTTAAAGCCGGGCTTGAGAGTTAGTAATTCGGAATGACCCACCGAGCACTTATGCGATGAGTTTTCCCATTGATGTCAGTAGCCTCCCAAGCGTATAGACCCCTGGGCTTAGCCAGTGTCATGGGTACAATCCCAATAGAAGGCAGTTTCACTAACACTGGTTGGCCCACCTGCATCTCTGTTAGTGAATGTGGGTGTTCATCCTTTGCCTCCCCTGGCATGTGGCTGACGTCCCTAACTGGGTCAGCAGGGCAGAATGCCTTGACTTTGGGGCTGCCGTAATTTCCCCATCGATTGTTTACAATGAAAACTGCAGAAGGCAGGCGTTTGTCCCAGTTACTCCTTGAAACATTTGCATGCTTCTTGATGAGGCCATTTGCCCTTTCCACCATGCCATTTGCCTGGGGATAATATGGAGTATGAAACATCCATTTGACTCCTTCCCCTCGGGCCCAGTCTTGCACTAAGGTTGAGGTGAAATGTGACCCATTATCACTCTGAATATGTTCAGGCATAGGCAGAATGCTGAACCAGTTCTTTAGAGTTTCAATGGTTTGAGCTCCTGAAGCAGTGCTAGTGGCAGTGGCCATGACTAAGCCTGAAACCACTTCTACCCCTACCAGTATGTCATGTTGATGCTCACGTGCCTAAAAGTCATGCTAATGAAGAACATCAAAACAATGAGCATGCAGACAAGGCTGCAAGGATTGACATAGCTCAAGTGGATCTAGACTGGGAGCGAAAAGGTGAACTGTTTGTAGCTCGATGGGCCCATGAAACATCAGGACATCTAGGGAGAGATGCTACGTACAGGTGGGCTCGTGACCGAGGGGTGGACTTGACCATGGAAGCCATCACACAGGTCACGCAGAGTGTGACTGTGAAACCTGTGCTGCAATCAAGAAGGCCACCAGAGCCAAGTCTCCCTGGAACAGAGGGCGGTGGCTGGGTTTTCGCTATGGTGAGGCCTGGCAGATTGACTATATTGGACCACTGCCACAAACACGGCAAAGCAAGCGTTACATCCTCACCATGGTAGAAGCAACTACAGGCTGGTTAGAAACATACCCTGTAAATCATGCTACTGCCCGGAACACCATCTTAGGCCTTGAAAGGCAAATCCTGTGGCGGCACGGCACTCCTGAGCGAATCGAATCTGACAATGGGACTCACTTCAGAAACAATACCGTCAGCTCCTGGGCCAAGAAACATGGCATCGAGTGGGTGTATCACATTCCCTACCACCCACAGGCCTCTGGGAAGGTTGAAAGATACAATGGACTGTTAAAGACTATGTTGAAAGCATTGGGTAATGGAGCATGGAGGCACTGGGATGTAAATTTAGCAGAAGCCACTTGGCTGGTTAATTCTCGAGGATCTGCTAACCGTCCTGGTCCTGCCCAAACAGAACCCTTGCATACTGTGGGGGGGGATAAAGTCCCTGTAGTACACATGGGGAAGTGGCTAGGAAAGGCAGGGTGGGTTGCTCCTCCCATGGGGAAAGGCAAACCCATGCGTGGGATTGTCTTTGCTCAGGGGCCTGGATGTACTTGGTGGGTAATGAAAAGAAATGGGGAGACTCAGTGTGTGCCTCAAAGGGATCTAACACTGGGGGAAAGATGATTTGGAATGTGAATAATGTGAGTTGCATGTTGCAGAAAGTAATGAAGTAAGAAGAACCCAGATTGATGAAGGTTTGCAAGGATCAAGAGTGACACAGTGGTTGGGACCAGCTGGAGTTGGTGTCTAAGAACAGAATATCCTGCATCTCCTGTCTTGAATAATCCCAAGTGACATCTGAAGGACTGAGACATTGATATAAGTCTTTATATGTTGGAGTATTGAGATAGTTTAAGTATGTAGATCGGGTTGTGAATGTAAGCAAGAAGCTTTTCCTTTTGTTGTTTTGGTGTAAGAATCAAATGAGATGGCTAAGTGCATTGAAATGTGTAGAACCTGAGCATGATGTAAATGGTATGGAATAAGGGGTGGAGATTGTATTGGGTTGAACTGAGCTGGAGTTAATTCTCCTCGCAGTATTGTTCTAGTGCTGTGGTGTTTTGTTTCTTTTTTTCAGCAGTAGTTGATAACACAGCAGTGTTTTGGCTACAGCTAAATCCAGTATTCAAGCTGTGTCCTTTCAACATTTCCCTGCCCCAGGAGTACATTGAGGGGTGGGCAAAATCTTGGGAGGGGACACAGCTGAGCCAGCTGACTCAGACTGGCCAAAGAGGTATTCCATACCATATGACGTCAGCTCAGGTATAAGTAGGAAGTGAAAGAAGGAAGTGGGGGGATTCGTCTATGGCGTTTATCCTCCCGAGGAACCATCAAGCTTAGAGAGCCCTGCTTCCCGAGACCGACCACCGTCCTGCCGATGGGAAGTAGAGACTAACATCTCTCTCTCTGTGCTTTCTTTGCTTCCGCGCGGTCTATTGCTATTTGCTTATTAGTGTTATTAAATTGCTCTTATCTTATCCCCGGCTTCTGTTATATTTTCTTTCCCTTCTTCCCCTCTTCACTTAAGAGGGGGAGTGATAGAGCGGCTTGGTGGGTATCTGGCCTCCAGGCCAGGGCCAAACCACCACAGGAACCCAGTGTATACTGGGATGAGTGTAATGGGTTGGGGCAGATCCCCTCCCCACCACAGGCAGAAATAACGACTCAGACAAACGGATTGCAAAAGTGATGAAAGTTTAAATAGAAAGCAGTGAATGTTACAGAAAACCCAAAGCGCAGTGACAAAGAAAGATCCCATCCCATCCCCACCCCATTGGCCAAGTTGAGGTGGGAGGTGAGGTTAGTCTCAGCATGGCTGGAACTTTCTCTCAGTCTTCCTTTCTTCGCTGTCCCTTTCGGCTGGATCTGCTTCTGGGCTTCTTGCCAAGAGATAAGAACTAACAAACTCCCTGTGCTTAGGCCTCTGCTGTATTAACTCCCCTTTTTTCTCTTCTTCTACCTCTTTGGGGGAGAAGGGAGGTAGGGGATGAAGGGGGCACAGGGGGAAGCCCCCTCTGTTGGGGGTCTGGTTTCTGACTGTGTTTATTTGCTGTATATTTCTGTATATATTGTAAAATCCCTGTATTTGTTGTGTTACATAGAATCTGTTTCCTTGTAAAATAAAATCTCATTTCTCTGACTGAGTTTTAGCCGTGGTTTCTTTCTCAGTGGGGGAGGGAAAGCAGTGCCTTTCCTCTCAACCCACTACACCAGTCTGGTCCTGGGAGGGGTTCAGGTGGTGCAGCTATTCCTGGAAGCAGGCACAGTCTCTACTGGGAAGGAGTCCTGTTCTCTGGTTTACACTGGGAGGGAAGCATCTGGAACTGGGAGTGGGTCAGGGCTTCAACTTTGCCCTGGGATGAGACCCTGTCTGTACTGGCAGGAGATCAGGAGATGCAGTTTGCACTGGGATGGTCCCCAGTCTGTTCTGGGTGATATCTTTGGATCCAGTTTTTGGGACAGGTCTTGGACTATACTGGGATGGGATCAGGACACCAGTTTGGACAGGGCACAGTCTGTACTGGGAGGGACTCAGGAGATGCAGTTTGTACTGGGAGGGGGCACAGTCCTTACTGGGTTGGAATCAGAGTACACAGCTAACATGTGGAGAGATGCAGTAGGTACATGGAAGGGACTAAGATGATCCAATTTGTGCTGGGATGAGGCCAGGTCTGTACTGGGATGTGTTAAAATGATCAACTTTGTACTATGTGAGGACAATAAAACAGATTATACTGGAAATGGGACTAGACCCAGGCTGCAGTGCTAGAGGACAGTAGGATCCAGTTGGTACTGGGATGAGGCCACATATCCACTAGGAGGGGGTAAAGGAACCATGTTTGGACTGAGTCTACACTGGAAGGGGGTCAGGGTATCCAGTTTGGACTCTGAGTAGGTGCAGTCTGTAATGGGAGGGGATTGGGGGATGAAGGCATGAGGAGACCTCCTGTGCTGATGGCAGTGCTGCTCTGGAGCACAGCTCTGTCCCACAAGCAGCCCTGGCCTGTCCCTGCCTGCAGTCCCACACAGCAGCACAGTGCCCAAGCTGCCAGAGCACTCAGGCCTTGCCCCAGCACAGAGGCTCAACAGGAGAGGGTGGAAGGGAAAAGAGAGCTGCTGAGGACAGCCCAAGCTCTGGGGCTCCCTGGCACTGCTGCTGTGCTGGGACTCTGCCCTTCCACCTCTGCACACAGGCACTGCCCTGCAGCTCCACAGAAGTCTTGGAGGAATCAACTCAGACAAGCAACTCAGGAGTAAGGAACTCAGAGAAGCAGGGTGCTTTATTGTTGAATACACGGGGAGCACAGCTCGTCATGTCTGCAGCCTCTGGGTCACAGCAGACAGGACAACACTGAACCAGAAATGGTCTGAAGAAAGACATTTGTGTGGGAGCAACATTCTCACAAGGGGAACAGCAGCAGCCAGAACTGGAGCAGGCAGGCTGGGCCTACACTGAGTGACATCAGAACTGCTCTGCAGCAGAAGACAAAGAGTTTATTGCTTCTGAAAGCATCCAGGGATCAGTTTGCTGAGGGCATCCTTGAGCTCCCGGTTCCTCAGGCTGTAGATGAGAGGGTTCACTGCTGGAGGCACCACTGAGTACAGAACTGACACAACCACATCCAGGGATGGGGAGGAAATAGAGGAGGACTTCAGGTAGGCAATGGAGCCAGTGCTGGTAAACAGGGAGACCACAACCAGGTGAGGGAGGCAGGTGGCAAAGGCTTTGTGGCGTCCCTGCTGAGAGGGGATCCTCAGCACTGCCCTGAAGATCTGCACATAGGACACCACAATCAACACAAAACAGACAAAGGCTAAACAGACACTGGCCACAATAAGCCAAAGTTCCCTGAGGTAGGATGTGGAGCAGGAGAGCTTGAGGATCTGGGGCACTTCACAGAAGAACTGGTCCACAACATTGCCCTGGCAGAGGGGCAGGGAAAATGTATTGGCTGTGTGTAGCAGAGCATAGAGAAAGCCACAGGCCCAGGCAGCTGCTGCCAGGTGGAGGCAAACTCTGCTGCCCAGGAGGGTCTCATAGTGCAGGGGTCTGCAGATGGCAATGTAGCGATCATAGGACATGGCAGTGAGGAGAAAATACTCTGCAGTAAGCAAGAAAAATACAAAGAAGACCTGAGCAGCACATCCTGCATAGGAGATGTCCATGGTGTTGCTCAGGGAATTGGCCATGGACTTGGGAATGGTGGTAGAAATGGAGCCCATGTCAAGCATGGCAAGGTTGAGGAGGAAGAAGTACATGGGGGTGTGGAGGTGGTGGTCCCAGGCTATGGTGCTGATGATGAGGCCATTGCCCAGCAGGGCAGCCAGGTAGATGGCCAGGAAGAGGCAGAAGTGCAGGAGCTGCAGCTGCCTTGTGCCTGGCAATGGCAGGAGGAGGAAGTGGGTGATGGAGCTGCTGTTGGCCATCTGCTGCCTGTGGGAATGCCTAAGAAAGAAAAGAAAGCAAAACTTGATGAGAGACTCCTCTGAGAAGAATCACTGCAGGGGGCACAGCAATCCCCCAGCTGAAATGGGTTTGCTGTCTGCTTTGTTCTGGTTGAGGTTGCTGTGAGGAGCAGCAGCTCAGGCCATGTGCTGCCAAGGACTCATCTTGGCTCTGCTACAGTGGAGCTACTGTGCCCATCAGGCTGTTCCCTCTGCCCTGCTCTTTCCCCTCTGCTGCCTTGCAGATGCCATGCCCAAATTACCCTTTAGAACCTCCCCAGCTCTCTGTGCTCTGAGGAGAGCAGGGCAGCACTGCTTCAAAGAGCAGCTCTGTGAACTCTTCTCTGTCCCAGCCCAGAGGGGCAGCTGTGAGAGACAGAGCAGGACACAGCCTCTCCTGAAGAGAATCAAAGGACTCTGGGAGCAGAGTGCTGACCCCCCAAGGAAAGGCTCAGCACTGCCCAGTACCCTCTGGCAGATCTGGGCCTTCCTGGGGACAGCTCCAAGCCCAGCAAGGAGGGGCAGAGCAGTCAGGGATCCTGAAGATGAGATGTTCTAAAGAGTCATTGCCCAGCAGACAGCACCCAGAGACAACTGCAGGGAAGCACTGAGAGAGCAGCCTGAACACAGCCTCGCCCAGGGCTTCTTGGCAGCTTCCCTCATCCCCAGCCCATTTCTCTCCTTCCTGAAGCTTTCCCTGGCAGGAAAAGGTCGAGAGCACCTCACACTCACCCTGTCCGCAACTGCAGTGACTTCTCCTCCAGTCATCTCTCAGTATCCTCCCAGTCCTGGCCACCTTGAAGCTCTTTCTGCCTTCTTCATCTCCCTGAGATGCCCTGGCAGTGCCCTCAGCCCTGCTGTGCTGTGCAGAGGAGCTGCTCCTGGCCAGAGCTCCATGCAGCCCAGGAGCCTGGCCCAGCTCAGCAGCAGATGATCAGCCCAGGGCATTTAAAGGAGCCCTCTGGTGGCCTTTGTGCCAGGTAAACCTCAGGGACTGAGAGGAAGCTGATGAAACCTCTCCAGAAGTCAAAGTTAGAGTCAAACTCTGAAGTTTCTTGTAGTGTTAATTGGTTCAAAGTCAGATTCAAACTCTGAAGTTTCTTCTACTCTTAATGGGTCCCAGTGAAGCATACTGGGAAAGGGTCCCCAGGGTCTGGTTAGAGCAGGAGGACACAGAGGGTTCAAGGGAAGCACCACTGGAGGCACTGAAGCATCTCCAGGCTGTGGTGAGAGCAGAGAACTGAGGCAGTGCTGACAGGTCAGGACAAGCAGCTAAAGGTGGCTCTGCTGCTGAGTAAACCTGGAGGGGTTTCATTGATCCAAAGGGCCAAGCCCTGACAACCAGCCCTTGGCAAGGCAGATCCTGTCCCTCACCTGTGGCTCAGGGCTCTGATTCACCCTGTGAAATCATTTCTATCTGATGATTTGTGTAATAATAACCTCTCCAATTAGCTGCAGAAACCTTGGCAACAATTAGAGGTTCAGCAGTATTTAATGAGCCCCATGGAGTAGTTGGGGCTGATTACATCATCCTTAGGTACTGCCAGGAGACTCTGCCAAGGTACTGCCAAGAAGCCTCTCAAGAAGTCTAAGGCAGAAGCAAACTCCAAAGTACCTTGAAGCACTGATTGGCCTCACTGAGGCTTGTTACTGACAAAGGCTCCCCAGGGACTCGTTAGAGCAGCTTGGTAGAGGCCAGGATTGCAGGGAGACAAAGGCAAAGTACAGGGCAGAGAAACTTGCCTTTGGTCTAGGAAGCAGAAAGGCCAAGCCCTGACCACTGCCCTTGGACTAGAAGAACCTCAAAGCCTCAAAGCCAAGTTTCTCCTCACAGGCCTTGGTGGCAGAGGCAACTGCCAAAGCCGAGGTCCTGTTGGGCCTCTTAGGCTTGTCAGAGCCCTTGGCCACCCCTACTGCAGCCTGTCCTACACTGTCCCATGACTGCAGCCCTTTCCTTTCAGGCTGCTGACACCAATCTTGCTTCCCCAGCCAGCTCTGCCCCTGCCATTTCCATCCCTTCCCTGAGCTGTCTCAGCTCTCCCTGCCATTTCCTGACACCTCTGGATGGCCTCATGCATAGCAGCTCTGCCCTTTCAGGGACATTTCTTTGGCCTCATTTTCACTCTGAACCTTCCAAGTTGCACTTTATGGAGGTTTTGGTCTCTTCCCACTCTCCAGAAGTGAGGGTTTAGCCATGTGCCATATAGTCTGATTCAGTCTTTTGGTAATGGGTAGGAGGAAGGAAAGCCATTAGCCAGGCAGTAATTCAGACATGATGCATGTGAGGTGATTTGGCAAGGTGCTGTGACACAAACTGGCAAGCATAGCCAAAATTCTGTAGTGAGGATGGTACAGCAGCATTGGATTTATCCCAGTTCTCTACAACACCTGAAGTTCATAAATCAGTGTAGCGTTCTTGAGGTTGCTATTTGATAAACTGCTTGTCCGTGAGATACTCACATGAGTGTTATCTTAGGGGTGAAACTTGTAGAGTTGGGTTATCGGTTGGACTTGGTGATTTTGAGGGTCTCTTCCAACATGAATGTTTCTGTGATTCTGTGATCATTAAGGCTGTTACTATCATATATGGTTTAGTTCTTTGAATCTTTCATGCCTAACCTACACCCCTGCATCAGGGTGTAGTCTACATGCTCTATCCTCTCTGAAACCACCCTTCAGCCATGTGCACACTGCTCTGGCAGTGCCCTGAGCCTCCATTCAGCAGGCTGAAGCAGCCCAGGTCCCTCAGCCTTTCCACAAAAGATGTCAGCTTCCATCCTGGGAGATCTCCTCTGCAGCTTCCCCAGTTCCTCCCTTCTCCATCAGACTGCAGAACCCTACACCCAGGCACCAAGCACCCAGATGTGGCCACAACAGCTTAGCACAGGGGAGGACAACTGCTGTGTCTGGGTGGCCACACTTCTCCTGCCCCAGCCCAGTTGCAGTTGGCCTTCTTCCCTGTGTGCAGGGTTTACTCCATCCCAAGGCATTTGGAATAGGGAAAACAACCTCAGTAAAGTCTTGTTCAGTATTGCTCTATGAAATGCAGACAGGCTGTGATGAATATACTGGTGATTTATGTTTAAAATTATAAGACTTAGAGTGTACTGAGATGAAGGGTCAGGATCTTGTGAGGCCTGTTTTGGAGGTAAAGGGAAAGAAACATATCTTGCAGACTTGCAAGGATACTGTCTGGTTAATTGGAGACACCAGGGCTGAGAAGGAGCTGTCTTAAAGATAAACATTCAGAACTAGGAATTTGTTTTCTTCAGATAAGAAGCCTGGATAATTGAGCATGCGTGAAAGCGGATACTTTGACCCTTACCACACCAAAAGTAGGCAGAAGGGATTTGACCACCTATTCTAAGACTCATTATCATATGCCTGCCTTCTATTTAGCATAAGATTGCTTATGTAGATCATGTAACTATATAAGATGAAAAAGCTATTGTAAGGTTGTCCTGTGGAGGTGGACTGCTGTCCCCTCTCAGGCCCAGCGTGCTGCTTTGCTTGCTTTTATTGCTTTTATTGCCTTTTATTACCTTTAAGTGCCAATAAAACTGTTACTAAAAACTTTTACCAGGAGTCATCTATAATAGATGGTGCATTGGCTGGGAATTGTCTGAACCTTCACGTCTTTTGAACTTCAAATGTAGAGGCGCCCCACTGCATTTGCGGTGGCTTCATTGTAGTCAGAAGATGGAGAGGTCAGCATGATCAGAACTCAATAAAAGCAAGCAAAGGAATTTTTTTTCTTTTTTTCTTTTTTTTTCCAACTTTTTTTTCTCTTTTCTTTTCTTTGTTTTTGTTGTTGTGGTTCTGTTGTTTGTTGTCCAATTGGAGCATGTGGACCCCATAAGACTTCGTATACGAGATCCAAGTGACGGCGATCATGGTGGTGAGAATACCGCTTGGGGGGGGGGAGGATTCGGCTACATTGGGATTTGGCTACCTTAGTTTGAGTGTTTGAGTCTGCTGTTTCAGGTTCCTCAAGGGGGGAGGTACGGTGGAGCTGACACGGTAGATCTGGCTGGTAAAGAAGAGGGGTATTCACGAGTAGGAATTGCTTCGATTATTCCACTTGCATGATTATTTGTGGTATTATTCCACTTGCATAAGTATTTGTGGTAGCCAGGAATAGTATTTGTGAGTAGGAATTGTTTAGACTGTTCTACTTGCATGAGTATTTGTAGTAGCCAGGGATAGCATTCCTGAGTAGGAATTGTTTGGAGTACTCCACTTGCATAAATATTTGTGGTAGTCAGGAGAAAATGGGACAAAAGAAGAGTAAGTCATCAAAGCAGGACGGAGAGAAGGCTTTACCTTCTATTCCTCCAGAGAGTCCGTTAGGACTGCTCATTCAATATTGGGAGAATGATGAACAGAGAAAAGAGAAATCAAAGGAAAGAATGATTCACTACTGTATGGAGGTATGGCCAAAAGAACCATTAAGACCACATGTACTTTGGCCTATTTTTGGATCCTTTGAGGACTGGATTTGTCAAGCTTTAAACTTATATGTGAATTCTAGAAAGCCTTTTAATCAAGAAGAGAGTGAGTATGCTGACATTTGGATTAGGACTTCACGGCCTTCTGTTCCAATACTGGCATTAAAAACTGAGGATAAGGATAAAGAAAAGGAGAAGGAAAAGTGGGAACCCTTGGACAACTTACCACCACCCTCTCACCAGAACAGGGGTCGTCGGGATCCCCCGAATCCTCCTCCTCCCCCTCCTTCACCTCCCCGAACAAGAGGTAGGGCTAGGAATGAAGAGAATGAGGATGAAGCAGGTCTACATCCACTACGAGAAGTGCCAATGGGAGGAAATCAGGGAGGAATAGGGTTTGTGACAGTACCTCTCAGTACATCAGAGGTTCGTAGTTTCAAGAAAGAGATGGGTACCTTATTAGATGATCCCTTAGGTGTAGCTGAGAGGCTGGATCAATTTTTGGGCCCCAATACATATACTTGGAAAGAGATACAATCTATTTTAAGTATTCTATTCACTGCAGAGGAAAGAAACATGATTAGACAGGCTGGTATGAGAATATGGGAGAGACAGAATCGGGGGGGGGCCACCAGGAGATCAGAAGTGGCCTAATCAAGACCCTGGGTGGGACCATCAGCAGCCCCAGGGGAGACAAAATATGAGTGACCTGATGTTGCAGTTTGAGCTGGGTGCCCCCCCTGGTGTGTTCACTTCCTGTGTCCAAAAGTCCAGCCCAGAGGGATGGACACAGGAAATTGTGTATTTCCTACCATAATTCTTTGCACCACTATAAGATCCAGTGCGGAGTCTAGCACTTTCTCTTTTCTTCCTCCTCCGCCAGCCGGTAACTGGGGGAGATGTCTCCTGGCTTTGGGCCTGGCTAGGCCCAAGGCCACGGGGGGATGGGCAGTCTCAGGCCTGGCCAGCTGAGACTAGCCCAGCAGAGGGAGGGGGAAGAAGGAGCCCTGAGGGTCTCGGGTGTACCCTCAGGTGGGGATGGGATGCCTCTGGGTCTGCTTTGGGATCTTTCTTTGTCACTGCGCTTTGGGTTCTCTGTAACATTCACTGCTTTTTATTTAAACTTTCATCACTTTTGCAATCCGTTTGTCTGAGTGTTTTATTCCTGCCCGTGGTGGGGAGAGAGGGGGCTGCCTCAACCCAGCACACCTGAGAACTATAATAATACAAGGAATTAGGGAAGCTGTTCCTAGAGGACAGAATTTTGATAGAGCCTTTAGTGACCAACAGAGGAAAGACGAATCTCCTACTGAGTGGATGGAAAGATTGAAGAAAAGCTTGCAGATATATTCTGGAACAGACCCCAATTCTGCAGTTGGAGTGACCCTTATCAGGACGCAGTTTGTAGCAAAATCATGGGGAGATATTAGGAAGAAGTTGGAAAAAATCGAAGACTGGCAAGACAGGGGATTAGAAGAGTTACTACGGGAAGCTCAGAAGGTATATGTAAGGAGAGATGAAGTTAAACAAAAAACAAAAGCTAAATTGTTTGTAACTGCTGTAAGAGAAAGTCAGAAACCACAGGAAACAACACAGGAGTGGAAATGGGATGACAGGGTTCAGAAAAATGGAGTCCCTGTTTCTTATTACTGCAATAAAAAGGGACATATCCAGAGGAAATGTAGACAAAGGGAGAAAGATGAGAAAATGTTTAAGGAAGATTAGGGGTGTCAGGGGCTGTATATTTTGGGGACAAGAACATCAAACGAGCCCTTGATAAAGTTACTGGTAGGTCCCCAGAAGGAGGAGGTGACCTTTTTGGTAGATACAGGAGCAGAAAAATCGACTATACTGAAAATGCCTAAGGGGGTTGAGGAAGGAAAAAAGACAACAACAGTAATTGGAGCTAAAGGGGAACCTTTTAAGGTGTCAGTACTTGAAAATATAGAAATAGAATTGGAAAAAAGGATTTGTCTAAATGATTTGTTAGTTGTTCCAGAAGCTGAATACAATCTCTTGGGAAGAGATTTAATTATAAAATTAAAATTGAATTTAGAGAGTCAGGGAGATGGTTTGAATGTTCGATTATGTAAGTTAACTGAAAAAGATGAAAAAGGTATAAGTCCAGAAGTTTGGTATGAATATGGCAGTAGAGGAAAAATTGATATGGATCCAATAAAAATTCAAATAACAGACCCAGGTAATCCTATATGTATAATTATTACTCTCTACAACTACCTGAAGGGACGTTGTAGACAGATGGATGTTGGTCTCTTCTCCCAGGCAGCCAGTACCAGAACAAGAGGACACAGTCTCAGGCTGCGCCAGGGGAGGTTCAGGCTAGATGTTAGGAAAAAGTTCTATACAGAAAGAGTGATTGCACATTGGAATGGGCTGCCTGGGAAGGTGGTGGAGTCGCCATCACTGGAGGTTTTCAGGAGGAGACTTGATGGGGTGCTTGGTGCCGGGGGTTAGTTGTTTGGGTGGTGTGTGATTGGTTGATGGGTTGGACGCAGTGATCTTGAAGGTCTCTTCCAACCTGGTTTATTCTATGTATTCTATTCTATGTATTCTATGTATTCTATGTAAAGCAATATCCCATACCATTAGAAGGGAGAAAGGGTCTGAAACCTATCATAGATGAATTAATAAACAAAGGAACATTAGAACCCTGCATGTCTCCTCATAATACCCCAATCTTACCGATAAAGAAATCAGATGGAACTTATCGGTTAGCACAGGATTTAAGAGCAATAAATCAGAGAACATTAACTAAATTCCCTGTAGTAGCAAACCCGTATACATTGTTGAGTCATTTGACCCTAGAATATACTTGGTACAGTGTGATAGATTTGAAAGATGCTTTTTGGGCTTGCCCCTTAGACAAGGACTCAAGGGATTTATTTGCCTTTCAGTGGGAAGATCCTGAAACGGGAAGAAAACAGCAGTTAAGGTGGACTGTGTTGCCTCAGGGGTTCACAGAATCACCAAATTTATTTGGACAAACTTTAGAAAAACTGTTACAAGGTTGGGAAATTCCAGCAAATATTAAACTTTTGCAGTATGTGGATGATCTGTTGATAGCAGGAAGAGACGAGGAAGAAACTCGGTCAGCCACAATAGAGCTGCTAAACTTTTGGGGGGAGAATGGACTTAAGGTTTCAAAATCAAAACTGCAGTTCGTAGAGCAGGAGGTGAAATATCTCGGACACTGGTTAAGTAAGGGTAAAAAGAAGTTGGACCCTGATAGAGTGTCAGGAATATTGGCTTTAAGAGCTCCCCAGTGTAAAAAGGAAATCAGGCAGCTGCTTGGACTTCTGGGGTACTGTTGATCATGGATAGAAGGGTACAGTGAAAAGGTGAAATTTCTATATGAGAAGTTGACCCTTAATAATATTAAGTGGAGTCCAGAGGATGATGAGCGATTGGATAGAATAAAAAGAATGTTGATTGAAGCCCCTGTTTTAAATCTGCCTGATGTGGAGAAGCCATTTGAACTTTTCGTAAGCACATCTAACCACACAGCATATGGAGTGTTAACCCAGGACTGGGCCGGAAGTAAGAAACCTGTAGGGTATTGTTCCAAGTTATTAGATCCTGTAAGTAGGGGATGGCCAGGTTGTTTACAAGCCTTAGTGGCGACGGCATTATTAGTGGAAGAAGCACAGAAAATAACTTTTTATGCTCCCTTGAGAGTATACACTCCACATAACATAAGGGGGGTGTTGCAACAAAAGGCAGAAAAATGGCTAACAGATAGCAGAATTTTGAAATATGAGGCTATTTTAATGGAATCACCAGAACTCGAGCTTAGGATTACCAAAGCTCAGAATCCTTCACAGTTCCTGTTTGGAGAACCACCAGAAGATCTACAGCACGATTGTATAGAGATTATTGAGCTACAAACTAAAATAAGACCAGATTTAAAGGACTTAGAGCTGGATGATGGAGAGCGATTATTTATAGATGGGTCTTCCAGGATAGTGGAGGGGAAAAGAAAATCAGGATATGCCATCGTAGATGGAGAAATGAGAATAGTTGAACCAGGTCCTTTGAGTGCCAGCTGGTCAGCCCAAGCTTGTGAACAGTATGCTCTACTCCGAGCATTAGAATTGTTAAAGAACAAATCAGGGACTATCTATACTGACTCTAAATATGCATATGGGGTAGTGCATACCTTTGGAAAAATTTGGGAGGAAAGAGGACTAATAAATACTCAGGGAAAGGGGCTTATACATCAGGAGTTAGTGGTAAAAGTCCTTGAAGCCTTAAGGGGTCCTAAAAATATTGCAGTGGTTCACATAAAGGGACATCAAAGGGGATTAGAATATCACATTCGTGGAAACAATGCTGCAGACAGTGAAGCGAGGAGTACTGCCTTAAAGAAGCAGGGAAGAGATCTGAAGATTTTACACTTGGAGCAAGGTGACCCTAAAAAAGCTGAATTAAAAGTTTATCAAGAGGAAGAATTAAACAAAATAAAAGAAATGGGGGCCATCCTGAGAGAGGGAAGTTGGAAACTTCCAGATGGAAGAGAAGCCTGTGCTAGGGGAATTATGGATAGGCTGCATGCTTGTACTCATTGGGGTTCTAAGGCTTTGGGAGAGGCATTCCTTAAGCAGTATGCCTGCATCGGAGTATATGAGATAGCGAGACAAGTAACACGGGGGTGCTTAACGTGTCAGAAGATAAACTGAAAGGCATTCAGACAGGCAGCAATGGGAGGAAGACAAGTGGCTGTGAGACCCTTTGAAAAGATACAGGTAGATTTTACTGAATTACCCAAAGTAGGAAGAATTAAGTATTTGTTAGTAATAATAGATCACCTCACCCGGTGGGTGGAGGCTTTTCCTGCAGCAAGAGCTACAGCACAGACTGTAGCAAGAATGTTATTAGAAGAAGTGATTCCAAGATACAGAATAATCCAAGTAATTGACTCAGATCAAGGGACACACTTTACTTCTAAGGTTATGAAATTATTAATGCAAGCCTTGGGAACTAGGTGGGACTACCATACTCCATGGCACCCTCAGAGTTCCGGACGGGTGGAGAGGATGAATCAGACTATAAAACAGCAGTTAATGAAACTGATGATGGAGACACGAATGTCTCGGATTAAATGTTTACCATTGGCATTGTTGAATATTCGAACCAAACCCCATGGGGATATGGGTCTTTCCCCCTATGAACTATTGTATGGATTGCCTTATATACAAGGGATGCTCCTTAAAGATAATTTAATTGAAGATTGGAATATAAAGCAATATATCATCCAAATTGGAAAAAGACTGAATGAGTTACGGAAAATGAGTATATTGTCTCAGACCCCACCTTTGGGATTTGCCATACATAATATTAAAGCTGGGGATAAACTGTTGATAAAATCAGGGAAAGAGAAACCATTGTTTCCCCTTTGGGAGGGACCTTTTCTTGTTTGGTTAACCACAGATACGGCTGTTCGGACTGCGGAGAAAGGGTGGACGCATGTTTCGAGAGTAAAAGGACCAGTTCAGGAATAAACGGATGAACAGTAACCTCTGAGCCCGGAGAGACGATAGTGACTCGTCGGAGAAAGTGAAACTGGCAACAGTACGAGTTACACATCACCTATTACAAATGGTTTGAAGTACCTCCAGGACTGCGGTCGGTGCTGACAGATCAGATAAACATTCGGATAGACGTAGCATCACAATCTGAAGACTCTGGAGTATACGAGACCAACCCACCTTCTACAGTATATGTAATAGTGTGTGATATTGGATCTGCACAGCACAAGAACATTGAAGAATATCCTCAATTCATTCCGTGTATAAAACATCACAGAACTCATGAGGGATGGGTAACTTGTAAATGTTTTAATTGTTATAAGAAATGGTCCTGTATCTCTCATAATCAAGGAGTATTTAGTCTTGAGTGCCAGAAGGATTGCAGAACTAGACCTGAAAATAGGCAGTTTGGATTGGTAAATATAGAAACCCTATTTTGTGGTGAGGAAAAGGATTTAAAGCTCCCTAGAAGATTCTTGAAGGGGATTGGCATAAGTGGGAAGCAAAGGCTAGAAAATTTTAATTGGGGAATACCAAGAATAATTAAAGGGGTTAGTAAAAAGGAAAAGTAGGAGAGACATAAGAAAGATTATTGTGAAGGATTTTAAGGAATTGAAATAACAAAAGCATAATGGGAAATGGTAAATGAACCAAACAAGCAAGTAGAGAAGAGACTCCGAATGAAATTTTGATGAGGGTTAAGGAATTAAAAGCAACAGGGCTCCTGAAGAATGTAACTGCTGCCGAGAAGAAAATACACCTGGCTACTGGTTGCACCCCAGCAGGCCGAGGAGGCAGAGTTAACATATACTGGTGGAGCCTAATCTTGATCCTAACCCTATTTTCATATAAGGAGTCCAATCAAAATCAAGGACCATGTTCCCATGTGTGGATGAATTCTCTTTCAATATTAATAATGATTAACAGATTAAGAGGAACTAAGATCCTAACCCCATTAATCATACTGATAACACCATTTGAAGTAAGAGCATGGGAACAGAACACTTATCTGCATTTATTGAAAGGGATAGTGAACAGTTATAATTTGACTGACTGCTGGATTTGTTCCCGGCTACCTAAAAATTCAGCCCATGGGCTTCCTTTAATAGGGACAGCCTTCCCTAACGTAACAGAAATACAAAAAGTATTCCAAAATCACAAGCATGAGAATCATATGGAGATTCCACAATTTCAGTTGAGGTGGAAATTACAATTTGAAGAACCTTTAAATGTGAATATGCCAGTACCTTGTATCCAGCGATGTTGGGAGACAGCTATAGAGGGGAATAAAGGGGGAAATAAGACTGACCCCGGATGTGGAGATGTAATTTTTGTAGGGCAGTATTCAAAGTGTTCACAATTTATTAGTTATGGAGAAGCCAATATGTGGAATCTTGACCAGACCGGAAAGAAAGAACCCATACCTAAAGGATGGCCAATACCTATTGGATCAGGATGGTATTGGATATGTGGTAAAAATGCTTATAAGGTATTACCCTTAGGATGGCAAGGAAGATGTGCTATAGGACCGGTCTATCCTCATATTTTTATAGTAAATCAACCACAGGGATTACTTAGGAGCTTTGCAAGAAGAACTAAGAGAGGTGCAAATCCACTAGTAACCAGGCATAGCAAGTTCCATAGCTTTGCTAGGTGGTTTCTGCCTTGGTTAGGAGTTAGTGAACTTGAAAAAGCAATGGTGAATTTCTCTGCTACAGTTGAAATTATGATGAATGCAAGTATGGATGCAATAAAAGCTCAGCAAATTGAAGTCAATAGTCTCTCGAAAATATCTACTCAGAATAGGTTAGCTTTGGATTTCTTATATGTTAAAGAAGGGGGGGTATGTGTAGTCATAAATGTAAGCTGTTGTAGTTATGTTAATCTGGATAAGCGGGTGGAAACAGATTTACAGGCGATTGTAGACCACAACCGAATATTACATCAGATTTCGTTAGATGATACTTCTTGTGGATTTAAAGAGATATGGGACAAATTAACTTTCTGGTTACCGAATATAAATTGGCTTGAACATTTGTTTGTAATATTCATTGGAATAATTGTAATACTGATATGCATAATAGTTTGTAATTGCTGTTTTAAAATAATAAGACCTTTGAGTAAGATTGCCCATGTCTATAAGACACAAATAGATGGTTATGATCTGAAGGTGATCAAAACAGATGAACCTAATCATGATCCAATTAAGGAAGTCTTGAGAAATTTAGAAATTTTAACACAAATCAATGGTGACAAAAAAGAAATGGGGGAATTGTGATGAATATACTGGTGATTTATGTTAAAATTATAAGACTTAGACTGTACTGAGATGAAGGGTCAGGATCTTGTGAGGCCTGTTTTGGGGGTAAAGGGAAAGAAACATATCTTGCAGACTTGCAAGGATACTGTCTGGTTAATTGGAGACAGCAGGGCTGAGCAGGAGCTGTCTTAAAGATAAACATTCAGAACTAGGAATTTGTTTTCTTCAGATAAGAAGCCTGGTTAATTGAGCATGCGTGAAAGCGGATACTTTGACCCTTACCACACCGCAAGTAGGCAGAAGGGATTTGACCACCTATTCTAAGACTCATTATCATACGCCTGCCTTCTATTTAGCATAAGATTGCTTATGTAGATCATGTAACTATATAAGATGAAAAAGCTATTGTAAGGTTGTCCTGTGGAGGTGGACTGCTGTCCCCTCTCAGGCCCAGCACGCTGCTTTGCTTGCTTTTATTGCTTTTATTGCCTTTTATTACCTTTTAGTGCCAATAAAACTGTTACCAAAAACTTTTACCAGGAGTCATCTATAACACATTACAATCAGAAATGATGAAATTAGCACTGTTGCTTTAAATCAGAGCAGAGCTTTGGTAGACTGGAGTCTTACCAGAGGAAGGGGGGGGCAGTGTGAGTCTGGCTAGCAAGGTATGCCCTAATTGCAATTGTTTCTGCAGTAGGGTCTTAACGATTTGCAGCCTATCTTGTCTGAGCGACCACTGCTCCACCCATACTGGATTACCTGTTTTCCATTTTAATTTGAGGGTTGGTTGATGACCAGTAGCCGCTACAGAAAAGGATCAGTAACGAATTTTGCTCCTAGCTAGCTTAAGGCATCTCTGCCCAATAGAACAACTGGAATGGTTAACACGTATGGTCTTATAGTGATTGATTTACCTCATTAAAAGCTAATTACACTGGTTCTTTGCTGACCCAGGTTGTTTGTATACCTTCTAAACCTATGACTCCAGAGTTTGCCATCAGCAATGGCTAGTGACCATTCCATTTATGTCAAGGTATAATAGTGACATCAGCTCCAGTATCCACAATCATTGAAAGTTGTATAGTTTATCCACAAGGGTGTCTGATAGTTACAATCTCTTCTGGTTTTCCCTTTTGGATTTCTAGGGCAAATAAGATATTAGGCATATAGGTGGAACCAAAGCCTCCTTGTCCTCGAAGCCTGTTAGAAGCCTTAGGCACTCTGGACTCAAATGGCATTAGCTCAGCAATTTTAGTCCCAACAGGAGTGCTAACAGGAGGGGTAATGGTATAGAGCATAACTTTATAACCCAGTCATGATCAGAATCTATTAAACTGGGAGCTATAAAGATGCCCTGTCTAGAGGTAGGCGATCTGCCAATTAACAGAGCACAGGGTAGAAGACCGTGCTGATCAGACTCAACAACAACATTTGTCACTCAAGAGTGACATCCACTGCAGTTGTGTATCCTGACTTTAACCCATAGGTAGCTATGGCTTGTTTAGCTTCTTTTAACATTTTCTAGTCCAGAGATTGCCATATTCTTTGTTGAACTTCTAATACCACAGGAGATGCATGTACAGGAAAATCTACAGATTCTCCATCTATTACAGTATCACAGTATAACTAAGGTTGGAAGAGACCCCAATGATCATCAAGTCCAACCTATCTCGACAGACCTCATGACTAGACCATGGCACCAAGTACCATGTCCAATCTCCCTTTGAACACCTCCAGGGACGGCGACTCCACCACCTCCCAGGGCAGCACATTCCAATGATGAATGACTCGCTCAGTGAAGAACCTTCTCCTCACATCGAGTCTAAACCTCCCCTGGTGTCCCCTTGTTCTGGTGCTGGTTGCCTGGGAGAAGAGACCAACCCCCTCCTGTCTACAATTACCTTTCAGGTAGTTGTAGAGGGCAATGAGGTCACCCCTCATCCTTCTCTTCTCCAGGCTAAACAATCCCAGCTCCCTCAGCCTTTCCTCATAGGGCTTATGCTCTATTACTGCATTTCTCACAATACCTTTCCACAAACTCAGTGCAGCAGTTCCCTGTCCCTCTGTGGTGAAGGCACATTATGCCCAGATACTGAATCTTGTCCCAGCATGTGGGCAAGCTTCCCCTCCTTCAGGAGGAAGACAAAAGTCAAGGCATTAGCCAGGCTAGCATGAATCTAGTGCATGCGGTGCTCGTGCTAATACCAAATATGGGAGAATTCTAGCTTCATGCTTTCCCATAGGCTGAAGCCAGTTGTTTATGAGAGTGCCCATTGGTCAAACCCAGCCTTGAGGGATTCTATAAGTATTACCCCAGTTAGTAAACAAGTTACCTCCTCTTCCATTCCGTCTCTGTGCTTGCTCGAGAGTGTAAGTCCGAGCCGCAGCCTCTGCAATTGTGAAAAGCCATTGGGAGATCATTTCCACAGAGGAAGGACACCACGCTGAGCTAAGGAGCCAGCATCGCCATAGCCAGTCATATAGACCAGGAGAGACCCCTGTCGCCACCGTATGGACTGAACCAACCCCCGAGGGTAAGATCTGCCCAGTTGCCGGGGAGAAAGGACTTGACCAAGTCTGGTAGTCCGCGCAGTTGCTTAACCCCACCGTAGTGGGAGAGAAGAGCTCTGAGCCCTGTTAAAATCCAGGGACTACTTAAATATCGTTCATGCTTAAACTCCACTGAACCAGGGACCGCTGTCCCTTTAAGCTCAGTAAACGAGAGGAGCCGCCGCTTGTCGCAGCCGGATTCCTGTCTCCGAGGCTGTATTCCTCAGTCCTGGGAACCTGCCGTAGCAGGGTCAATCCCTGCCGGGCCCACCCCACCTGCTGTCCCTTTAAGCCCAGCGAACGAGAAGCCATCGCTAACGTACCGGCAACCGTCGGCCCCGCCCTTTTGTGCGAGCCGACTCCCGGGGGCCGCCTCTGCAGATTTGCCTGCCGCCGCGTTCCCCGAGCACGCCTGCCGGCAACCATTGCCCCACCCTGCCGTGCGAGTCGACTCTGGGAATCGATCCCGTCCTAGGACCAGCCCTACCAGCCCCATGAGCTGGCTCAGCAAGAGCCGAGCCCGTGGCTCAGCCCCAAACAGGACCGCAGCCAGTCGTCTGGAGAGAATTTGCTGAGTCCTGTGAAGAGAACCTTGATTATTAGTTAAGCCCAGGTTCCATTTCCTCTTCACTGCTGCGGAGAGAGGAGCTGCCCGAGTCCTGCCAAGTCGCCATTCTAGTGGCCAAGCAGCAGGACCTGCACCCTTCTTGTATATAAATACAGAAATAATTTGTAATTAGTTCAATTAAGTTCTAATCATAATACTAACCCATTTATGGGATCTATTTCATGAACGTGCACTACAACATGTATGTAAGTTGGTGATTCATCGGTTATTAATAATTTTATAATATTAATAAAAATAATATTTTCATAATTCATATTTCATAAATTAATAACCTCTTCACCACATCCTCCTTTAGTTCAAGCCATCACCCCTTGTCCTGTCACAAGAGGTCCTGCTTAAAATCTCTCCCTAGCTTTGTGATTGGCCTCTTTAAGCACTGAAAGGCCACCAGAAGATCTCCCTAGAGCCTTCTCCTCTCCAGGCTGAACAAGCCTGGCCTCATAGTAGAATGCTTCCAGCCCTTCCAGCATTTCTGTGGCCTTCTTAGGCCCCTGCTCCAACAGATCCATGTCTTTCCCACATCAAAACAGCTGAGCATGGGTGGCCTCATCACACATGAGTCAAGACCTCCAAGGCCCCAGACAACTGGACTCCTGAACTGGAGGAAAGAGACAGGAAACTGTGGTTAACTCCCCACTGAAGTGGCTCAGAGCAGTGAGCAGTAGGTCAGGGTTGGGAGGATTGCCAGGTGCTTACCCACCGACACTCCCCTAGATCAGTCTGACAGAGCCTCCCTCCTTTGGCTCCTCCAGTGCCTGGGGGGCTGATGCTAGCCATCAGACTGTCACTGCCTGCTTGATACAGAAGCATTTTTGTGCTTCCATTGACCACATTTTGTGCAGGGAGCAGTAGGATAGCTCAGACACAGGCTGGATTAAAGGAAGGACTGACATTCATTGCCTCTCTAGTCAAGGGCAGGACTGGGTTGGTCACTGTGTTTGCCACCAAGAAGAACTTCTTGCTCTGCTGTTGGCTGCAACCCAATAGGCATTGAGTGGTGGTAATATTTACTATGCCAGACCTTGCTATGAGATGGTTCAGGCTGGCTGCCAGTTGTTATGGCCTGTAATGGCTTTTGTCACAGTCATTAAAGCCATCCCTTGTACACAGTGTTATCAACAGGTCAGAACTGGGAGGAACAGACACTGTAGCTTCATCTATCACACCCACATTGACTCAGGCTGCTGTCAGAACCCTAAGGAGTGTACTGAACCAGGGCAGACCTATTGGATGGTCCAAACTCTGGGCATAGAAGGCATCAATAGAAGCCAGGCCTGCCCAAAAGGGGAACCCTGGATCTGCTGCAGTAAGCTAGGCCAGTGGGGTCTTAGTGACAATGGAGGGCTTCAGAGTCAGGCCAAAGAACAACTGGCACAGAATATGATCAAAGCCTTAAAGGCATTCGTGTCTAAACCATGACCTGGAAGTGAGGTGAGCACACTGCAGAGAGAGCTCAAGGAAAAGTTACCAAAGGAACTGGGACTCCCTTTTGTAGGCAAGAATTGATTTGTAGATCTAGCTGAGAAAGTGGCAGAGAACTTAAATGTAACCTCTCCTGGGTGGCCAGCACCAGAACAAGAGGACACAGTCTCAAGCTGTGCCAGGGGAGGTTTAGGCTGGAGGTTAGGAAGAAGTTCTTTGTAGAAAGAGTGGCTGAGCATTGAAATGGGCTGCCCAGGGAGGTGGTGGAGTCAAAGGTCTCTTCCAACCTGGTCTATTCTATTCTATTCTATTCTACTCTACTCTACTCTATTCTATTCTAATTGCTGTGTCTGTGCAGGTCTCCTGATGAGTGGAGAATGGCCATGCGAAGGAACCAGCTTAGATCCTTACAAAAGAATCAAATGGAATCACTCAATGATTCCAGGTAAAAATGGAAGACCTCAGGAATGGGCACTGCCATCAAACACTATGGGAGCAGAATGCCCAGAGCAAAAGGGGAGCTCTTTTGATAAATGGGTTGGAGAAACCCCCTGCAGACAGACATTAAGATACAATGGTACCCACTCTGCTTGGTAGCCTGAAGACCCTTTATGGGACTGGTCTAGGGAGAAGGCTAAAAATTATATGAACACCACTGACAATGACATATTCAATGGTTCAGGGACAAATCTATCTCAGGGAATATCAAGTACCTCAAAATTCTGGCAAAATATAGATATTGCATCTAACAATTGGTGGAAAGCCCCAGATGGATTATTTTGGCTTTGTGGACAAACAGCTTATCCAGAACTACCAGCACACTGCGGGGGGAGTTGCACATGAGGGATCATCCAGCTGGGATTTTTCTTGCTACCTCCTCAGTAAAGCAATGAATTGGGGATCCCCAGTTTTGAAGAGTTGGAGGGAGAGAAAAGATCTTTCAAAGCTGGAGGTGCTCAGGTGTGGGGTGATGATGAGTGGCTGCCCCAAAGAAGAAGAGAGACCTATGGACCTGCCACCTGGGCTCCAGATGGTAGTTGGGGACAAGGAACTCCAATCTATGCTGAACAGAATTTGATTACAGGCTGTGGTGGAACTCAACAGCAATGAGACTGCCTTGGGGGCCGAAGGGGAGGGGAGGGGAGGGGAGAGGAGAGGAGAGGAGAGGAGAGGGGAGGGGAGGGGAGGGGAGGGGAGGGGAGAGGAGGGGAGGGGAGGGGAGGAAGAGAATGGAATGGAATGGAATAGACCAGGTTGGAAGAGACCTTCAAGATCATCGTGTCCAACCTATCATCCAACACCACCTAATCAATTAAACCATGCAACCAAATACCCTGTCAAGTCTCTCCTAAACACCTCCAATGATGGTAACTCCACCACCTCCCCGGGCAGCCCATTCCAATGGGCAATCACTCTCTCTCTGTAGAATTTCTTCCTAACATCCAGCCTAAACCTCCCCTAGTGCAGCTTCAGACTGTGTCCCCTTGTTCTGGTGCTGGTTGCCTGGGAGAAGAGATCAACCTCTGCCTGTCTACAACCTCCCTTCAGGGAGTTGTAGAGAGCAATAAGGTCTCCTCTGAGCCTCCTCTTCTCCAGGCTAAGCAACCCCAGCTCCCTCAGCCTCTCTTCACAGGGCTGTGTTCCAAACCCTTCACCAACTTCATTGCCCTTCTCTGGACACATTCCAGCAAGTCAACCTCCTTCCTAAACTGAGGGGCCCAGAACTGGACACAGGACTGAAGGTGTGGCCTAACCAGTGCAGTGTACAGGGGCAGAATGACCTCCCTGCTCCTGCTGGCCACACGGTTCCTGATGCAGGCCAGGATGCCATTGGCCCTCTTGGCTACCTGGGCACACTGCAGGCTCATGTTCAGCCTACCATCGACCAGTACCCCCAGGTCCCTCTCTACCTGGCCGCTCTCCAGCCACTCTGACCCCAGCCTGTAGCACTGCATGGGGTTGTTGTGGCCAGTGTGCAGAACCTGGCACTTGGATGTATTCAGTCTCCTGCCCTTGGACTCTGCCCATCTGTCCAGCCTGTCGAGGTCCCTGTGCAGAGCCTCTCTACCCTCCAGCAGATCAACTCCTGCCCCCAGCTTGGTGTCGTCAGCAAATTTACTGATGATGGACTCAATGTCCTCGTCCAGATCATCAATAAAGATGTTAAAGAGCATGGGGCCCAGCACTGGTCCTTGGGGCACACCACTAGTGACTGGCTGCCAGCTGGATGTGGCACCGTTCACCACCACTCTCTGGGCTCAGCCTCCAGCCAGTTCCTAACCCAGCTCAGAGTGCTGTTGTCCAAGCCATGGGCTGATAGCTTGGCCAGGAGTTTGCTGTGGGGGACAGTGTCAAAGGCGTTGCTGGTGTCCAGGTAGACAATATCCACAGGTACTATTAGCCAAACACCAAACTCAAGTGTGAGAGGCAATGCACCAAAATGGACTCTCCAGACTGTCTATTAGCTGAGGAAGGAGGTGGATGTGGAAAGTTTAATACATCTGATTGGTGCCTAAAGGTTGAGGACAATGGGGAAGCAGCAATAAATACAGCCACCAACAGCAGGGAAATAGCTCCTGGACCAGTCCAAACCTGGCAAGGACTGGAATGGGACACATTGTCTTGGTTGCCTGGTGGCCATGGGTCAAATGAGAGTCATTCTTCTCTCTTTGTGCAACAGCAGCTCTAATCTTTCTGCCATGTCTGATACCCTGCTTTGTATGGCTTATCCATCCTGCAGTCAGGCAGGTGCAGGTTGCAGCCATATCAAGTGAGCCAGAAAAGGCTACAAAAAAGAGCAGTATGATGTATCTGCAAATAAGACCAACATTAGAAATGAGCCAAGAGGAAAGGATTAAGTTAATGGGGAATGAATTTTGTGAAGACAACTATTACATAAAGAAGAGGAGGGATTGGTGGGATCAAAAGGAGGGAGTGTCTTTACAAAGGAAGAACTGGCTAAGAGGCAGTTAGAAGAGAAAGGGAGGAACCAGGCAGTTCACCTTCTCTATGTGCATGCAAATCTCAAAGGGGCCTCTGCTAAGTCCCTTCCCTTGAACCTTGCTGTAAATCAGTAGGGGTCTGTCCAAAGACAGCAGACACTGAACACAGCCTGAACTGCTGAACTTTTAGGCCAGAGCACAACAGCAGTAGCCAAAAGAGAGAAACCAGACTGTGAGTGACATCAGATCTGCTCTGCAGGAGAAGACAAAGAGTTTATTGCTGCTGAAACCAGCCAGGGATCAGTTGGCTCAGGGCATTCTTGAGCTCCTGGTTCCTCAGGCTGTAGATGAGAGGGTTCACTGCTGGAGGCACCACTGAATACAGAACTGCAAGCACCAGATCCAGGGATGGGGAGGAGATAGAAGAGGGCTTCACGTAGGCAGGGATTACAGTGCTGACAAAGAGGAAGACCACAGCCAGGTGAGGCAGGCAGGTGGCAAAGGCTTTGTGGCGTCCCTGCTGAGAGGGGATCCTCAGCACTGCCCTGAAGATCTGCACATAGGACACCACAATCAACACAAAACAGACAAAGACTAAACAGACACTGGCCACAAGAAGCCAAAGTTCCCTGAGGTAGGATGTGGAGCAGGAGAGCTTGAGGATCTGGGGGACTTCACAGAAGAACTGGTCCACAGCATTGCCCTGGCAGAGGGGCAGGGAAAATGTATTGGCTGTGTGCAGCAGAGCATAGAGAAAGCCACAGGTCCAGGCAGCTGCTGCCAGGTGGAGACAAACTCTGCTGCCCAGGAGGGTCTCATAGTGCAGGGGTCTGCAGATGGCAACGTAGCGATCGTAGGACATGGTGGTGAGGAGAAAATACTCTGTAGCAATTAGGAATATATAAAAGAAGACCTGGAGAACACATCCTGTGTAGGAGATGGCCCTGGTGTCCCTCAGGGAATTGTCCATGGATTTGGGGACTGTGGTGGAGATGGCACCCAGGTCAAGGAGGGCAAGGTTGAGGAGGAAGAAGTACATGGGGGTGTGGAGGTGGTGGTCCCAGGCTATGGTGCTGATGATGAGGCCATTGCCCAGCAGGGCAGCCAGGTAGATGGCCAGGAAGAGGCTGAAGTGCAGGAGCTGCAGCTGCCTTGTGCCTGGGAGTGGCAGGAGGAGGAAGTGGGTGATGGAGCTGCTGTTGGACATTTGTGTCCTTTGTGCACAGTGCAGAAGCCAAAAGGCAAAGGCAGTCACAAGTCAATGGAGCACAACCAAAGTCATTTCTCAGCCCCGGATACAGAGACTGAAGTTTTCTTTTTGAGGAGACCTCCCTCCAGCTCTGTTGCTGGACTCTTGTGCTGACTGAGCCTACAGAGAAGAGCAGAGACTCTTCCTGCTTCCTGCTGCTGAGTCAGTCCTTCTCTGCAGCAGGGCAGTGCTGGAGGCAGCAGCAAGCTCTGCTGTCCACTTTCAGATGGAGGAGTCCCAAAGCAGAAAGACTTCTCAGCATCTGCCAGTGCTAAGGAGAGAGGGTAGAAAAAGGCAGTTCCTGAATGTTTTGGGCTTTTGTACTCCAGCTGCCCACATCTCACCCCCAGAGTGTTCATGGCTGTCACAAGTTCTCACACACAGCATTTCTGCCGCCCTCAGGGGGAGCAGAGAGAGCAGAAGCCTGCAAGGCAGGAGACTGCCTGTGGCTCAGAGCAGAGTGAGGGGAGCTGCTCTGGCCCTGCTGCTACTTCCCCACTTCTCTGGGCTTGTGCCCTGCTGAGCTGGAGGTGATCACACTCCCATGTGCCCCTGAAAAGCCACCAGACCCTGCTGAGAGCAGAGGGATCCCTCACAGACCACTCAGTGTCTCAGCCTCTCTGAAGGTCTCAGCACCACACTTGCAGCCCAGCACACTCAGGGCGCATTGCAACACCCAATGGCATTTCCTCTCCTGTGGCAGCTCTGCCTCTGCTGCAGCTCTGGCTGCAGAGGAGGTGCTTTACACCTTGGAGCCCATGGCCCTGAGGCTTTTCTCTGGGGAAGAGGAGTCCAAGGGCCTTGCTCAGAAGCAGGTTCTGCCCTGGAGGGGATGAGATGGAGATGTCTGAATGCTCCCTCCCACAACATTGCTGGGTTCAGTTTCTTCTCCTTCCCTGATCAGATCCCTGCTGCCTGGAGGTTGTCACCCTGGCAGGAGTGTGCTGTGTGATGGATTTGCCCTGTTCACAGAGCCTAGTCCAGCTCCTCTGCACTCACCTACAGAAACCTGCCTGTTTGCAGGGCACTGGCTGGGAGCATCCTGATGAGTCCAGACAGGGTGCTGCTGGTGCTGTCCACAGGCAGAGGAGTGGCTGAAGGCTCTTTAGGAGGCTCCCAGCGGACCTCCTGACCACTCCAAGATACACCTCCCCAGTTTCAAGGACTTGTTCCAACTTGAATGGTCCTTTGCTACCTCTCACTCCCCACTTTCCCTTGTCCTCAGAATAGGAAACTGCAAACACAGACTCAGGAACTCTTCTCTCTTTAGAGCAGACCCTGCTTGGACCTTGTCCTTGAAGCATCCCTTTGGAAGTTCCCTGGTGCTGAGCTGCAGCTGTGAGCAGCCCTGACCCACAGAATAGCCTCTCCAGAGCAGAAGGACCCTGCCCCACCCTGCCCTGCTCTGCACTGCCAGGGGTGGCTCCATCCACCCACAGTTTCTCCCCACAGCCAGCATCAGCTGTGGCTGTGCCAGCTTCAGAAGATTCCTCTTGGAACTGCACCTGAACCGCCCTGCACCCACAGCCTCACAGTGTCAGTGACTGCAGTGACTTCTCCTCCAGTGAGCTCTCAGCATCCTCCCAGTCCTGGCCACCTCGAAGCTCTCTCTGCCCCCTGATCTCTCTGAGATCCTCGGGCAGTATCCTCAGCCCTGCTGTGCTGTGCAGAGGAGCTGCTCCTGGCCAGAGATGTCTCTGCAGCTCTGCCTGCTTGCCAGTAGCAACCTTCCAGCCCAGGAGCCTGGCCTGGCTCAGCACAACAGAACAGCCCAAGGCATTTAAAGGAGCCCTCTGGTGGCTTTGGTGCCAAGTCCATGAACCGCAGGGACTGAGAGGAAGCTGATGAAACCTCTCCAGAAGTCAAAGTCAGATTCAAACTCTGAAGTTTCTTCTACTCTTAATGGGTCCCAGTGAACCATACTGGGAAAGGGTCCCCAAGGTCTGGTTAGAGCAGAAGGAGACAGTGGATGCAAGGGAAGCATCACTGGAGGCACTGAAGCATCTCCAGGCTGTGGGGAGAGCAGAGAACTGAGGCAGTGCTGACAGGTCAGGACAAGCAGCTAAAGGTGGCTCTGCTGCTAAAGAAACCTGGAGGGGTTTCATTGATCCAAAGGGCCAAGCCCTGACCCCCAGCCCCTGGCAAGGCAGATCCTGTCCCTCACCTGTGGCTCTGCTGGGGGCAGTGGTGAGTGAGGATGAGCAGTGAGCAGGGTAGGACCTTGTCAGGTTTTGCTATGATTTGCTGGTGAAAAGTAATGAACTGTACCTTTAAAAGTACTTTTTATCAGATGCTTTGTGCAATAAAACCCTCTCCAATTAGCTGCAGAAACCTTGGCAACAATTAGATGTTCAGCAGTATTTAATGAGCCCCATGGGGTATTTTGGGGCTGATTACATCATCCTTGGGTACTGCCAGGAGACTCTGCCAAGGTACTGCCAAGAAGCCTTTCAAGAAGTCCAAGTCAGAAGCAAACTCCAAAGTACCTTGAAGCACTGATTGGCCTCACTGAGGCTTGTTACTGACAAAGGCCCCCCAGGGACTCGTTAGAGCAGCTTGTTAGAGGCCAGGATTGCAGGGAGACAAAGGCAAAGTAGAGGGGATAAAAACTTGCCTTTAGTCTAGGAAGCAGAAAGGCCAAGCCCTGACCACTGCCCTTGGACTAGAAGAACCCCTAGAAGAAGCTTGAAAGAAATCTTTCTCCTCCCAGGCCTTGGTGGTAGAGGCAACTGCCAGAGCCAAGGGGACAAAGACCTTGTTCCTATTGGGCCTCAGCCTTGCCAGAGCCCTTGGCCCTCCCTACTGCAGCCTCTCCTACACTGTCCCACGCCTGCAGCTCTTTCCCTTCAGGCTGCTGACACCAATCTTGCTTCCCCCGCCAGATTTCCCCCTGCCATTTCCATCCCTTCCCTGAGCTGTCTCAGCTCTCCCTGCCACTTCCTGACACCTCTGTATGGCCTCATGCATAGCAGCTCTGCCCTTTGAGGGATATTTCTTTGGCCTCATCTCCACTCTGAATCTTCCAAGCTGCTCTTTGTGGAGGTTTTGGTCTCTTCCCACTCCCCAGAAGAGCTCTATTCTCTCTGAAATCAGCCTTCAGCCATGTGCACACTGCTATGGCAGTGCCCTGAGCCTCTGTGGTGGTGAAAGGAAGTTCAGTTCTCTCCCGCACACAAAGAAACCATGGCTAACTCAGTCAGATAAGCAAAATAGATAAGCTGTATTTACAAGCAGGATGAATTGCAGATGAATATATACACAATATACAGTATTTACTATATATACAGAAATATACAGCAAAGAATGTAACACAGAAAAAAAACTTTCCCTCCTCCAGCCAGGAGGGTCTCCCTCTCCCCCTACCTCCCTTTTGTCCAAAAAAAGGGTTAGAAAGAGAGAAAGGTCATTATTAAGGAGGAAATTCTGTTAGCTCAAAGCGTATGCAAGAATTAGTTTCTTATCTGGTTAGTTGAAGGTCAGCACCTGCCAGCACAGACCGAACACAGCTGTTGCTCAGAGAGACTGAAACAGACAGACTGAACTGAATGAGATTCAAACTGAACTAAAACTAAAAATTTAAAGTTGCATTCTACCAATCTACCAATGAAATTTTTTTTGGTTGATCTTTTTATTTTCATTCTTCCACCAAAACATTCAGCCAGAGTGTTCCAGGAACTGTCCCTTTCTTAAAGGCACAGCCTCAAATGGTCACAGTCCACCCCTTCTAAACAATCTCATTGGCTGTTCGTACTGTCCATCCAATCCAAAACAATATTTACAGTTCGGAAGGAAAGTTCGTAGTCCGTTCTGGCTATCCTCAGCTGTAGATGATTCGGAAGTCCAAGAAAATCAGGAAACAAGAAAAGAGAAAACAGTTTGTCTCTTCACAGATGAAGCAAAGAGAAGGGATCAGGGACTCTCAGTTGACTCAGGGCTCTCAGAGTTCTCAGGGTTCGTGCACTGTAGATTCCTCAGGGATTCTTCCTTTGGACGTGATGTAGCTGTACAACAGTCTGAAATTAAACTCTCTCAGCTAAAGTTAAATTTCTTTGTGGAATACACTGAATTTCACCATTCTCTTGATTTACCCAATAAGTGTGACCAGGACCTTCTGCTGAAACCACCTCTCGGACAGGTTTAGCCTCTCCTGAGGGCGAAAATACCCAAACAGTTTTACCTAACAGGTTCTTTTCTCTAACAACAGGAACTCTATCACCTTCTACTTTCTGTAGCAGATCTGAACGTGCTGGTCCAGCTCGGTTCACTGAACCTCTATTATTCACCAGCCAGGTTGCTTGAGCTAAATGTTTCTCCCAGTTTTTCACAGATCCACCTCCCATGGCTTTGAGAGTGGTCTTCAGCAAACCGTTGTAGCGTTCAAACTTCCCTGCAGCTGGTGCATAGTAAGTGTGATTGTTTGAGGCTGTGCCTTTAAGGAAGGGGCACACTGGCTAAATGCTTATAAAATATTTTGGTATCCTAAACGAATTTCATTGGCTGGTCTAGGGGGGAGGTGAGATTGGACCCAGCATGGCTGGGACTTTCTCTCAGTCTTCCTTCCTTCGCTGTCCCTTTCAGCTGGACTGCTTCTGGGCCTCTGGCCAACTAAGAGGTAAGAACTAACTCTCCTGTACCAGGCCTCTGGTTTTTTTCCCCTGTCCTGCTAACCGCCATGTCTCCTTTTCTACCTCTTTGGGGGGAGAAGGGAGGTAGGGGGTGAAGGGGGCACAGGTGGAAGCCCCTCTGTGGGTGGTCTGGTTTCTGGTTGAGTTCATTTGCTGTATATTCCTGTATATATTGTAAAATCCCTGTATTTGTGGTGTTACATGTAATCTGCTTCCTATACATGCTTGTAAATACATAGTCTGCTTTTTTTCTAATTACTGAGTTAGCCACGGTTTCTTTCTCAGTGGGGGAGGGAAAGCAGAGCCTTTCCTTTCAACCCACCACATTCCTTTTTTTTTGGCTCACCGATGTGGGGCCTGGTAATTAAGTTGATTTATTGCTCGTCTCAGCCGGAGAAACGAAATGAAGGTGCTGTGGGTTTTAGAATGTTTTGTTGCCCATTCAGAATCTGATTCGTCAGTTGGAGAGTCAGAAAGTCATCAGCAAAACTCATTCACCTTTCAACAGTCCAGTGTGGCCTGTGCGAAAGCCGAATGGAGACTGGCGTCTGACAGTGGACTACCGAGCCCTGAATGAAGTAACTCTGCCTATGAGTGCAGCAGTACCAGACATGATGGAACTCCAGTATGAGCTGGAATCCAAAGAGGCCAAATGGTATGCTACCATAGACATTGCTAATGCCTTCTCTATTCCCATAGCAGAGGAATGCAGGCCTCAGTTTGCTTTCACCTGGAGAGGAATCCAGTACACTTTCAACAGATTGCCAATGGATCCACAGCTGGATCCACAGCTCAAGCATCTGTCATGCAGTGATCCATGATGCTCTGGAGGAAGGTGGTGCTCCAGAACACATCCAGTTCATCAATGAGTCTTCGAGAAAGGTAACAAAATCATGGACATTCTTCTGAATGCTGGTTTTGCCATCAAGAGAGACAAGGTGAAAGGTCCTATCACAGAGATCCAGTTTCTGGGAGTGCAGTGGCAGGATGGACGCCGACACATTCCAGTGGATGTGGTAAACAGAGTCTCTACCATGGCAAATCCCACCAACAAGCAAGAAACTCTGCGTTTCCTGGGGATAGTGGGATTTTGGAGACTACACATTCCTGGATACAGTCAGATTGTGAAACCTCTGTATGATGTGACTCGAAAGAGGAACAGTTTCCACTGGGGACCTGAACAACAAGCAGCCTTTGACCAGATAAAGCAGTGGGTCTGGGACCTGTCCGAGATGGTCCAGACATTAAGAACATTTTGTACATGGCTGCAGGTGACAATGGTCCAACCTGGTGCTTGTGGCAAAAAGCTCCAGGTGAGACACGTGGACGACCTCTTGGTTTCTGGAGTTGAGGTTACAGAGGTTCAGAGGCTAATTATACTCCAACAGAAAAAGAGATTCTAGCTGCCTATGAAGGAGTAAAAGCAGCTTCAGAAGTAATTGGAACTGAATCACAACTTTTCTTATTTCCTGATTTTCTTGGACTTCTGAACCATCTACATCTGAGTATAGCCGGAATGGACTATGAACTTTACTTATGAACTGTAAATATTGTTCTAGATTGGATGGACAGTACTGTGGTCGTTTGAGGCTGTGCCTTTAAGAACAAACACTGCTGGAACACACTGGCTAATGTTTTTGGTACTAGAACCAAAACATTCTGATATTCTAAACGAATTTCATTGGTTGATAAACGAAAATTCAGCTTTAGATTGTGAAGCGGTTGGAAAATTTTTTCCTCAGTTCAGTTCGGTTTGGGAGTTGGGGGAGTTGGGTGTTTCAGCCTGTTCTCCCTGCCTGCTTCTTCTGCGAACTGCTGGACTTGGCCTTCAGATAAGCAAACACTAATCCTGCATGGGCTTTTGAAGCTTGCTAACAACTCTTTTCCTTAGTAACTTGCCTTTCTCTCTCTCTAACCCCTTTTTGGGGAAAAAGGGAGGTAAGGGGGGAAGAGAGGGGGTTCCAAAGAGGGGATCCCTCCCTGAGGGAGGGATTTTTGTTGTGTTATTTGTCTTTGCTGTGTATTTCTGTGTATATATTGTAAATACCTGTATATATTGTGTTATATATAACCTGCTTTCCATATATGCTTGTAAATATATAGCTTTTGCTCTTCGACTGAGTTAGCTGTGGTTTCTTACTCTGTGGAGGAGGGAGAGCTAAGCCCTCTCTCAACCTACCACATTTATTGGCTGCCCAACTCGGGGTTTGGTGACAAATTAGTTTGATTTATTGCTTGCTTAAGTCGAACGAGCAAACATGAAGGTGTTTTGGCTTTTTGAGCGTCTGCTCTTCTCGGTCTTCAGTGTATTGATCTACAAGTATTGCCTGGGTATGATTATCGATAAGATAGGTAAATATATAATGCAAAAATTATATTTGTGGTTTAAGTACAAGATTCGGCTTCTGTATGATCAGTGCCTGGAATTCTTTTATGTTAAAAAGTACAGGAATGTTACATCTAGCACACTCCCTATTGAGATAAAAGAGTTTAAGATTCCGCTCGGTGAAAGGGTAATTTTAAGTGATGGCTGGGATCCAAAGCTGATTTTCTTGATGTGTGTAGTCCTGCTGATGATGATAATTAATGTGTATTTGTTGGTAGCACTGTACCGGGAGAAAAAAGTGTCCAAGGCATGTTTTGTTATAAAACGAAGGGTTAAGAGACGAAAACGCCACCCTAGCTCTGTTTCAGGAACATCCAGTGAGGATGATAATGGAGAATCTGTGTCAGTTAAAGATAAAGCTAAAAAGTCAATCGGCAAGGCAGCTCTGAATAGCAATGGTGATGATTCTGGCAAGCAGCCAGGGGCTACAGTAGCCCCAAACATGGCGGCTCCTGTGTCCCAGGCAGCCACCATTAACGAGGCAAAGTCATTTCCTCCTTCTTCCATGGCAGGAGCGGAAGCGTCCTCCAAAGCAGCTAATCTGTCTCAAAGCTTATCAGCTTCTGATAATAAGGCAGCTGGAAACCCAAACACAGCTCCAGTAAAGCAAGTAGCAGTTTTAACAACAAGGAAGGGTAAGACTAAAGCTGATTCAGGAGCTGACGGGGATGCACAGCAAGGTTCTTCTGCTGGGGAGGAAGAAAAAATTTGTCTTAAAAATATAGCTGAGTTATTGAGATCATCAGAGGATCGAGATGCATCTCTTGGTAGGACAGCAGCTAGTGGTGGTGCTTCTCAGCTTAAAGGGATCTTTGAGAGGTTGTTGGGACCACAAGTTGAGGAACAGGAGGCAGAGGAGCAAGAACAAGATGACATAACCGACTGCTCTTCACCCCGGGAGGAGCTTAGAAATGTAAGAAAAGACTATCTCAGAGCAGATAAGGAGCCAGTTCTCGCTTGGCTTGGTAGATGTTATGATACAGGTGCTCCAGCTCTAATGGTTGGAGACAAGTCAGCAGCCCAGCTAGGAACTCTCTCAAAGGATAATGGAATAGATAGACATCTAGGCAAGGCTCTCGGTAAGGTTAATCTGTGGATACGCCTTCTAATGGCGGTTCTCATGAGATACCCTTCCCGAGATGATCTTCCATGGAATCCTAAGCCCTGGACTACCATAGATGAGGGAATCAAGCGTCTGAGAGAATTTGCTGTTAGAGAGGTACTCTATGGTGAACATGAATCTCTGAATCCTGATGATGTTCCTGTAGGAAATGGTCTTGCTAAAAAGCTCATCAAGCTTGCTCCTTCTAATTATGCAAACATTCTGGCAAGCAGAATTGTAGCAAGAAATTATGGTGGAGCTCCTCTTACAGTTGGCCAATTCACTGATCAATTGAGACAATTGGATGATAGCATGACACGTGTTTCTTTGGTTTCAGCCATTGAAACTCTGTCTGGAAAACTGGAGAATTGCATGAAAGAGCTGAAGGATGAATTTAAAAACACCATCTCCCAATTGGCACAAAGAGATGATTCCAATTCTTCCTCCAGGTGGGTACAGGTTTCATCTGTGAGGAATAGACATCCTCCAAGGAGGTCATTCCAAAACAGATCAAACCAAAACAGACCACCAAGGCAGTCACGTAGGACTATTTGGATTACCCTGCGTGATCAGTTTGGTGAGAACATGAACAGGTGGGATGGTCAACCAACTTCTAATCTTTTCAGGAGACTGAGAGAACTGCAAAGTGGCAGAACCCGAGGTAGCAATACCAGAAGGGTAGCTGTTACTTCTACAGTTCCCCAGGACAACTCTAGTAGCTCCAACAGTGGCTCCAGTTCTAACACTGCACAGTGTGCTCGTTGCACCTGTGGACATGTTCCCCATAACTAGGGGTGCCCTGCCTCCCGCCAGGGGGAGGAGAGGGGTAATACAGATAACAGAATCTATTGGGATGTGTACATCCAGTGGCCTGGCACTTCACACTTTCAGAAGTACAGGGCCTTGGTTGACACAGGAGCTCAGTGCACCATATTGCCATCAAATTATCAGGGATCAGAGTCCATAACTATTCTGGGAGTCACTGGTGGATCTCAAGAGTTAAGTAAAGTGGAGGTTAATATAAGCTTAACTGGTAAACAATGGAAAAAGCATACAGTTGTGACCGGACCTGATGCACCTTGTATTTTGGGAATTGATTTTCTGAGAGAAGGGCGTTTCAAAGACCCTAAAGGTTACAAATGGGCTTTTGGAGTAGCTTCTGTAGAAATTGATGGACAAAAACTGAAGCTGTCTGCTAGACCTGAGCTTTCTGATGAATCTGCAGTTGTGGGACAACACAAGATTCAGGACATTAAGTTGCCGGTTGCTTCTCGGACTGTGCATCACAGACAATACAGAACCAACCGTGACTCTTTGTTGCCCATTCAGAATCTGATTCGTCAGTTGGAGAGTCAGAAAGTCATCAGCAAAACTCATTCACCTTTCAACAGTCCAGTGTGGCCTGTGCGAAAGCCGAATGGAGACTGGCGTCTGACAGTGGACTACCGAGCCCTGAATGAAGTAACTCTGCCTATGAGTGCAGCAGTACCAGACATGATGGAACTCCAGTATGAGCTGGAATCCAAAGAGGCCAAATGGTATGCTACCATAGACATTGCTAATGCCTTCTCTATTCCCATAGCAGAGGAATGCAGGCCTCAGTTTGCTTTCACCTGGAGAGGAATCCAGTACACTTTCAACAGATTGCCAATGGATCCACAGCTGGATCCACAGCTCAAGCATCTGTCATGCAGTGATCCATGATGCTCTGGAGGAAGGTGGTGCTCCAGAACACATCCAGTTCATCAATGAGTCTTCGAGAAAGGTAACAAAATCATGGACATTCTTCTGAATGCTGGTTTTGCCATCAAGAGAGACAAGGTGAAAGGTCCTATCACAG
This sequence comes from Dryobates pubescens, assembly GCF_014839835.1. Classification (NCBI taxonomy): domain Eukaryota; kingdom Metazoa; phylum Chordata; class Aves; order Piciformes; family Picidae; genus Dryobates; species Dryobates pubescens. Next base: position 48,918 of record NW_026530815.1, read on the forward strand.
AGATCCAGTTTCTGGGAGTGCAGTGGCAGGATGGACGCCGACACATTCCAGTGGATGTGGTAAACAGAGTCTCTACCATGGCAAATCCCACCAACAAGCAAGAAACTCTGCGTTTCCTGGGGATAGTGGGATTTTGGAGACTACACATTCCTGGATACAGTCAGATTGTGAAACCTCTGTATGATGTGACTCGAAAGAGGAACAGTTTCCACTGGGGACCTGAACAACAAGCAGCCTTTGACCAGATAAAGCAGTGGGTCTGGGACCTGTCCGAGATGGTCCAGACATTAAGAACATTTTGTACATGGCTGCAGGTGACAATGGTCCAACCTGGTGCTTGTGGCAAAAAGCTCCAGGTGAGACACGTGGACGACCTCTTGGTTTCTGGAGTTGAGGTTACAGAGGTTCAGAGGCTAATTATACTCCAACAGAAAAAGAGATTCTAGCTGCCTATGAAGGAGTAAAAGCAGCTTCAGAAGTAATTGGAACTGAATCACAACTTTTCTTATTTCCTGATTTTCTTGGACTTCTGAACCATCTACATCTGAGTATAGCCGGAATGGACTATGAACTTTACTTATGAACTGTAAATATTGTTCTAGATTGGATGGACAGTACTGTGGTCGTTTGAGGCTGTGCCTTTAAGAACAAACACTGCTGGAACACACTGGCTAATGTTTTTGGTACTAGAACCAAAACATTCTGATATTCTAAACGAATTTCATTGGTTGATAAACGAAAATTCAGCTTTAGATTGTGAAGCGGTTGGAAAATTTTTTCCTCAGTTCAGTTCGGTTTGGGAGTTGGGGGAGTTGGGTGTTTCAGCCTGTTCTCCCTGCCTGCTTCTTCTGCGAACTGCTGGACTTGGCCTTCAGATAAGCAAACACTAATCCTGCATGGGCTTTTGAAGCTTGCTAACAACTCTTTTCCTTAGTAACTTGCCTTTCTCTCTCTCTAACCCCTTTTTGGGGAAAAAGGGAGGTAAGGGGGGGAGAGAGGGGGTTCCAAAGAGGGGATCCCTCCCTGAGGGAGGGATTTTTGTTGTGTTATTTGTCTTTGCTGTGTATTTCTGTGTATATATTGTAAATACCTGTATATATTGTGTTATATATAACCTGCTTTCCATATATGCTTGTAAATATATAGCTTTTGCTCTTCGACTGAGTTAGCTGTGGTTTCTTACTCTGTGGAGGAGGGAGAGCTAAGCCCTCTCTCAACCTACCACATTTATTGGCTGCCCAACTCGGGGTTTGGTGACAAATTAGTTTGATTTATTGCTTGCTTAAGTCGAACGAGCAAACATGAAGGTGTTTTGGCTTTTTGAGCGTCTGCTCTTCTCGGTCTTCAGTGTATTGATCTACAAGTATTGCCTGGGTATGATTATCGATAAGATAGGTAAATATATAATGCAAAAATTATATTTGTGGTTTAAGTACAAGATTCGGCTTCTGTATGATCAGTGCCTGGAATTCTTTTATGTTAAAAAGTACAGGAATGTTACATCTAGCACACTCCCTATTGAGATAAAAGAGTTTAAGATTCCGCTCGGTGAAAGGGTAATTTTAAGTGATGGCTGGGATCCAAAGCTGATTTTCTTGATGTGTGTAGTCCTGCTGATGATGATAATTAATGTGTATTTGTTGGTAGCACTGTACCGGGAGAAAAAAGTGTCCAAGGCATGTTTTGTTATAAAACGAAGGGTTAAGAGACGAAAACGCCACCCTAGCTCTGTTTCAGGAACATCCAGTGAGGATGATAATGGAGAATCTGTGTCAGTTAAAGATAAAGCTAAAAAGTCAATCGGCAAGGCAGCTCTGAATAGCAATGGTGATGATTCTGGCAAGCAGCCAGGGGCTACAGTAGCCCCAAACATGGCGGCTCCTGTGTCCCAGGCAGCCACCATTAACGAGGCAAAGTCATTTCCTCCTTCTTCCATGGCAGGAGCGGAAGCGTCCTCCAAAGCAGCTAATCTGTCTCAAAGCTTATCAGCTTCTGATAATAAGGCAGCTGGAAACCCAAACACAGCTCCAGTAAAGCAAGTAGCAGTTTTAACAACAAGGAAGGGTAAGACTAAAGCTGATTCAGGAGCTGACGGGGATGCACAGCAAGGTTCTTCTGCTGGGGAGGAAGAAAAAATTTGTCTTAAAAATATAGCTGAGTTATTGAGATCATCAGAGGATCGAGATGCATCTCTTGGTAGGACAGCAGCTAGTGGTGGTGCTTCTCAGCTTAAAGGGATCTTTGAGAGGTTGTTGGGACCACAAGTTGAGGAACAGGAGGCAGAGGAGCAAGAACAAGATGACATAACCGACTGCTCTTCACCCCGGGAGGAGCTTAGAAATGTAAGAAAAGACTATCTCAGAGCAGATAAGGAGCCAGTTCTCGCTTGGCTTGGTAGATGTTATGATACAGGTGCTCCAGCTCTAATGGTTGGAGACAAGTCAGCAGCCCAGCTAGGAACTCTCTCAAAGGATAATGGAATAGATAGACATCTAGGCAAGGCTCTCGGTAAGGTTAATCTGTGGATACGCCTTCTAATGGCGGTTCTCATGAGATACCCTTCCCGAGATGATCTTCCATGGAATCCTAAGCCCTGGACTACCATAGATGAGGGAATCAAGCGTCTGAGAGAATTTGCTGTTAGAGAGGTACTCTATGGTGAACATGAATCTCTGAATCCTGATGATGTTCCTGTAGGAAATGGTCTTGCTAAAAAGCTCATCAAGCTTGCTCCTTCTAATTATGCAAACATTCTGGCAAGCAGAATTGTAGCAAGAAATTATGGTGGAGCTCCTCTTACAGTTGGCCAATTCACTGATCAATTGAGACAATTGGATGATAGCATGACACGTGTTTCTTTGGTTTCAGCCATTGAAACTCTGTCTGGAAAACTGGAGAATTGCATGAAAGAGCTGAAGGATGAATTTAAAAACACCATCTCCCAATTGGCACAAAGAGATGATTCCAATTCTTCCTCCAGGTGGGTACAGGTTTCATCTGTGAGGAATAGACATCCTCCAAGGAGGTCATTCCAAAACAGATCAAACCAAAACAGACCACCAAGGCAGTCACGTAGGACTATTTGGATTACCCTGCGTGATCAGTTTGGTGAGAACATGAACAGGTGGGATGGTCAACCAACTTCTAATCTTTTCAGGAGACTGAGAGAACTGCAAAGTGGCAGAACCCGAGGTAGCAATACCAGAAGGGTAGCTGTTACTTCTACAGTTCCCCAGGACAACTCTAGTAGCTCCAACAGTGGCTCCAGTTCTAACACTGCACAGTGTGCTCGTTGCACCTGTGGACATGTTCCCCATAACTAGGGGTGCCCTGCCTCCCGCCAGGGGGAGGAGAGGGGTAATACAGATAACAGAATCTATTGGGATGTGTACATCCAGTGGCCTGGCACTTCACACTTTCAGAAGTACAGGGCCTTGGTTGACACAGGAGCTCAGTGCACCATATTGCCATCAAATTATCAGGGATCAGAGTCCATAACTATTCTGGGAGTCACTGGTGGATCTCAAGAGTTAAGTAAAGTGGAGGTTAATATAAGCTTAACTGGTAAACAATGGAAAAAGCATACAGTTGTGACCGGACCTGATGCACCTTGTATTTTGGGAATTGATTTTCTGAGAGAAGGGCGTTTCAAAGACCCTAAAGGTTACAAATGGGCTTTTGGAGTAGCTTCTGTAGAAATTGATGGACAAAAACTGAAGCTGTCTGCTAGACCTGAGCTTTCTGATGAATCTGCAGTTGTGGGACAACACAAGATTCAGGACATTAAGTTGCCGGTTGCTTCTCGGACTGTGCATCACAGACAATACAGAACCAACCGTGACTCTTTGTTGCCCATTCAGAATCTGATTCGTCAGTTGGAGAGTCAGAAAGTCATCAGCAAAACTCATTCACCTTTCAACAGTCCAGTGTGGCCTGTGCGAAAGCCGAATGGAGACTGGCGTCTGACAGTGGACTACCGAGCCCTGAATGAAGTAACTCCGCCTATGAGTGCAGCAGTACCAGACATGATGGAACTCCAGTATGAGCTGGAATCCAAAGACGCCAAATGGTATGCTACCATAGACATTGCTAATGCATTCTTCTCTATTCCCATAGCAGAGGAGTGCAGGCCTCAGTTTGCTTTCACCTGGAGAGGAATCCAGTACACTTTCAACAGACTGCCAATGGGCTGGATCCACAGCTCCAGCATCTGTCATGCAGTAATCCATGATGCTCTGGAGGAAGGTGGTGCTCCAGAACACATCCAGTTCATCGATGATATCATCGTCTGGGGTAAAACTGCTGAGGAAGTCTTCGAGAAAGGTAACAGAATCATGGACATTCTTCTGAATGCTGGTTTTGCCATCAGGAGAGACAAGGTGAAAGGTCCTACCAGAGAGGTCCAGTTTCTGGGAGTGCAGTGACAGGACGGACGCTGACACATTCCAGTGGATGTGGTAAACAGAGTCTCTACCATGGCAAATCCCACGAACAAGCAAGAAACTCTACGTTTCTTGGGGATAGTGGGATTTTGGAGACTACACATTCCTGGGTACAGTCAGATTGTGAAACCTCTGTATGATGTGACTCGAAAGAGGAACAGTTTCCACTGGGGACCTGAACAACAAGCAGCCTTTGACCAGATAAAGCAAGAAGTAGTTCAAGCAGTGGGTCTGGGACCTGTCCAAGATGGTCCAGACATTAAGAACATTTTGTACATGGCGGCAGGTGACAATGGTCCAACCTGGTGCTTGTGGCAAAAAGCTCCAGGTGAGACATGTGGACGACCTCTCGGCTTCTGGAATCGAGGTTACAGAGGTTCAGAGGCAAATTATACTCCAACAGAGACAGAGATTCTAGCTGCCTATGAAGGAGTGAAAGCAGCTTCTGAAGTGATTGGAACTGAATCACAACTTCTCTTAGCTCCCCGATTGCCAGTTTTGAATTGGATGTTCAAAGGCAAGGGTTCCACACCACATCATGCCACAGACTCCACCTGGTCCAATTGGATGGCTCTGATAACACAGAGAGCTCGAATGGGAAATCTTGAAAGACCTGGTCTGGTGGAGGTGATCTCAAGTTGGCCTGAAGATGCCAACTGTGCTAAACCTCCAGAGGAGAGAGTAACTCGTGCTGAGGAAGCTCCTCCTTACAATGTAAGAGGTACAATGTAAAAGGTAAGAGTAGGGCACAAGGTAGGGTCAACTGAGAGGTCGGGAGCCCAGCTGCAGTGCATGTACACCAATGCACGCAGCCTAGGCAATAAGCAAGAGGAGCTGGAGGTCCTAATCCTCCAGGGCAACTATGATATAGTTGCCATCTCAGAAACATGGTGGGACAACACGCACGATTGGAGTGCTACACTGGGGGGTTACAGGCTCTTTAGGAGGGATAGGAGAGGGAGAAGAGGAGGAGGGGTGGCTTTGTATATTAGGGAGACACTTTCTGCCTCAGAACTCGAGGTGGAAGATGAGGGAATTGAGAGCCTGTGGGTTAAAATCAGAGGGCAGCCCAACAAATCTGACATCCTGGTTGGAGTCTGTTATAGACCACCCAACCAGGATGAGGAGGTTGATGAATTATTCTATAAACAACTGGAGGCTGTTTCAAGATCATCAGATCTTGTCCTCGTGGGTGACTTCAATCTGCCAGATATCTGCTGGGAACTTAATTCAGCAGAGAGAAGGCAGTCCAGAAGATTCCTGGAGCGAATAGAGGACTGCTTCCTAACGCAGCTGTTAAGCGAGCCTACCAGGGGACAGGCTCTGCTTGACCTGCTGCTCTCCAATAGGGAAGGGCTAGTGGGAGATGTGACTGTGGGAGGCTGCCTAGGGTGCAGTGACCACGAGATAGTGAAGTTTTCAATCTGCAGGGAGATAGGGAGGAGTACCAACAGAACCTTCACCTTGGACTTCCGAAGGGCAAACTTCAGCCTCTTTAAGAAACTTATTAGTAAAGTTCCCTGGGTACCAACCCTCATGAACTGAGGGGTCCAGGAGGGTTGGACCTACTTCAAACAGGAGCTCTTGAAGGCACAGGAACTGGCGGTCCCCATGTGCCGAAAGATGAGCCGGCGGGGAAGGCGACCGGCCTGGATGAGCAAGCAGCTCCTGAAGGATTTAAGGGAAAAAAAGAGGCTGTATCACCTTTGGAAGGAGGGGAAGGCTTCTCGAGGTATGTTTAAGGAAGTGGTTAGACTATGTAGGAATAAAATTAGAGAGGCAAAGGCCCAGTTGGAACTGAAACTGGCCACCTCTGTGAAAGATAATAAAAAGCAATTTTACAAATATATCAACACTAAAAAGAAGGGCAAGAAGAACCTCCACTCCTTACTGGACCTGGAGGGGAACACGGTGACCGAAGATGAGGAAAAGTCTGAGGTCCTGAATGCCTTCTTTGCCTCGATGTTTAACAGCAAGGTAGGAATCCAGGATGAGTGGCCTCCTGAGAAGGGACGGATGGAGGAACCCGGAAACTACCGGCCAGTCAGCCTGACCTCAGTGCCAGGGAAAGTGATGGAACAGATTTTCCTGGCGGCAATAACTGCGCACCTGAAGGATGGCCAAGGGCTCAGGTCCAGCCAGCATGGATTTAGGAAGGGCAGGTCCTGCCTCTCCAACCTGATCTCCTTCTATGATCAGGTGACCCGTCTGGTGGACATGGGGAGGCCTGTGGATGTGGTCTACCTGGACTTCAGCAAGGCCTTTGACACCGTCCCCCACAGTATACTGCTGGCTAAGCTGTCAGCTCATGGCTTGGACAGCAGCACTCTGAGCTGGGTTAGGAACTGGCTGGAGGGCCGAGCCCAGAGAGTGGTGGTGAATGGTGCCACATCCAGCTGGCGGCCGGTCACCAGTGGCATCCCCCAGGGATCAGTGCTGGGCCCCATCCTCTTTAACATCTTCATTGATGATCTGGATGAGGGGGTTGAGTCAGTCATCAGCAAGTTTGCAGATGACACCAAGTTGGGAACAGATGTTGGTCAGTTAGAGGGCAGAAGGGCTCTGCAGAGGGACCTCGACCGACTGGACAGATGGGCAGAGTCCAATGGGATGGCATTTAACAAGTCCAAGTGCCGGGTGCTGCACTTTGGCCACGGCAACCCCATGCAGAGCTACAGGCTGCGGTCAGAGTGGCTGGAGAGCTGCCAAACAGAGAGGGACCTGGGGGTGCTGATTGACACCCGCCTAAACATGAGCCAGCAGTGTGCCCAGGTGGCCAAGAGGGCCAATGGCATCCTGGCCTGTATTAGGAATAGTGTGGCCAGCAGGAGCAGGGAGGTCATTGTGCCCCTGGACTCTGCATTGGTTAGGCCACAGCTTGAGTACTCTGTCCAGTTGTGGGCCCCTCAGTTTAAGAAGGACATCAAAACACTTGAACGTGTCCAGAGAAGGGCAACAAGGCTGGGGAGAGGCCTTGAGCATAAGCCCCATGAAGAGAGGCTGAGGGAGCTGGGATTGTTTAGCCTGGAGAAGAGAAGGATCAGAGGTGACCTCATTGCCCTCTACAACTACCTGAAAGGTGGTTGTAGACAGAAAGGGGTTGGTCTCCTCTCCCAGGCAACCAGCACCAGAACAAGGGGACACAGTCTTAAGCTGTGCCAGGGGAGGTTTAGACTCGAGGTGAGGAGAAAGTTCTTCACTGAGCGAGTCGTTCATCATTGGGATGTGCTGCCCAGGGAGGTGGTGGAGTCACCATCCCTGGAGGTGTTCAAGGGGAGATTGGACGTGGCACTTGGTGCCATGGTCTAGTCGTGAGGTCTGTCGAGACAGGTTGGACTTGATGATCCTTGGGGTCTCTTCCAACCTTAGCTATACTGTGAGACTGTGATACTGTGATATTTTGACATTCTTACCTAGACCCAACACAAGATGTTTCCAGGCCAAGACCTTTATTACGTTACACAGTTGACTTGTGTTTCTAATGCAGTGTTGCCACACTCTGATTGGTTACATTTCTACTGCCATGCACTTAAGCAAAGCACACAATAGGTTAATGTTAGCAAACAGCTTCTGAACAGATCCAACCCAATCCTGCCTGGTCTTTCTTTTCAGCTCCTTATGAGGTGTGCATCCCTGGACTCAAGACAAAACATAGCTGTCCCAAAGCTATCTGAAAACTATCCTTCTCCTACACCACCACTGCTTGTCAGGTGGAGGCTTTGGTGAAAATGTTTGCTGCTGCTGTTCATGTATGAAAAACTTGTTTCAGATGTGGGCAGCTGGGACATTAGAAGAAATCTTGTCCACAAAAAGGTAATGGCAATAATGGGTGTGGGAGCCTGTTCCTCTCTGGCCCCTGTGCATGGTATGGTAAGAATGAAACCTCACTAAACATGGCTGCTTTGGGTTTAATAACCCAAGACAACCTCCTCCCCCAAGAAGTAATTCAGGAAATGGGAAGCAGAGCACCATGGGAGCCTGCACACAGACACAAGTGCCTCCCCACGGCACCTCTCAGGCCTATGGGGTCACTTGCGAGCAAGAACCAGCGGCAATGCCGGAGTGGATGTCACCACAGACATTTCACTCACCGTAACACATGAAAAGGTGCAAAAAGGCACATGGGACTTTGGGAATAGAATAGAATAGAATAGAATAGAATAGAATAGAATAGAATAGAATAGAATAGAATAGAATAGAATAGAATAGAATTAACCAGGTTGGAAAAGACCTTCAAGATCATTGAGTCCAACCTGTCACCCAACACCAGCTAATCAACTAAACCATGCAACCAAGCACCCCATCAAGTCTCCTCCTAAACACCTCCAGTAATGGTGGCTCCACCAGCTCCCTGGGCAGCACATTCCAATGGGCAATCACTCTCTCTATGAGGAATTTCTTCCTAACATCCAGTCTAAACCTCCCCTGGCACAGTTTGAGACTGTGTCCTCTTGTTCTGGGAGAAGAGACCAGCCCCCGCCTGTCTACAACCTCCCTTCAGGTAGTTGTAGAGAGCAAGAAGGTCTCCCCTGAGCCTCCCCCTCTTCAGGCTAAGCAACCCCAGCTTCCTCAGCCTCTCCTCATAGGGCTTGTATTCCAAATCCCTCACCAACTTTGTTGCCCTTCTCTGGACATAGGACATGGGCTAAGTGCCTTACTGTTAGGAAGATCTAGCACTACCTTACAAGGACCTTTTGTGCTCCCAGGGGCAATAGATTCTGATTGCCAAGGACAAATCTCTGCTATGGTGTGGATGCTGTGCCCTCCAGTACCTATCCCTGCAGGGAGTCGAATTGCGCAGTCAGGGCCTTTTACCGCACAGGTTCTGGCAGCTGAAGCCCAGGAAAGGGGAATGTGAGGTTTCAGTTCCACAGGGAAGCCTGAAGGCTTTTGGGCACAGACTATTTTGACTGCTCAGCTAACGATGACATGTATGCTCAGAGCAGAGAGTGAACAGCCTAAAGAGGTGACAGTTAAGGGGATGACTGATACAGGTAAGGATGTTACAATCATATCCTCCATGCATTGGCCTTCATTCTGGCTGAAAATGTCCACAGCAGCTGTATGGCAGGAGTTGGTGGCACAACAACCAGTCAACAAAGCGTGCTCCCTGTCCAGGTAGTCAGCCCTGAGAGGCAAGTGGCTGCTGTTCATCCTCACATAGCTGTGGTGCCTTTGAATCCATGGGGCCGAGGTGTCTTAAGTATGTGGAGGGTGAATATCACTACCAATGCCCAGGATTTTTAGTAGGGGCCACTGTAATTGAGGGCACATGTAGGCCTACTGTCCCATTATGGTGGTTAACATGGACCCTTGTATGGGTGGATTGGTGTCCCCTACCCAATGAACATCACAGAGCCATCAAAGAACTGCTAAAGGAACTGCTGCAACAATCCCATTTAGAACCATCTCAGAGCCTGTGGAATACCCTGGTCTTGTAATTAAGAAAAAAAATCAGGGACGTGGAGGCTGCTTCAGGACTTGAGACAAGTGAATAATGTACTGGAAAGCATGGATTCTTCACAGTCTGGAATGCCCTCACCAGCAATGATGCCTGAGAAATGGAATATCTGTATTATTTATTTGGAAGATTGTTTCTTTATCATCCCACTGAATCCTGATGATGCTCCAAAATTTGCCTTCACAGATCCTGTGACTAATAATAGTGAACCCAATCAGAGGTATCAGTGGACTGTGTTGCCTCAAGGTGTGAAAAACAGCCCCACAATTTGTCAATGGTGTGTAGCACAGGCATTATCACATGTCAGAGCACAATATCACACCATGTAGTGCTACCACTATATGGATGCTGTGTGAATTGTTACACAGACAGAGGATATGTTGAGTGCAGTTGTGCCTAATGTGACAGAAGTGTTGAGGAAATATGGGTTAGAAATAGCCCCAGAGAAGGTGCAGCACCAAGCACCTTGCAAATAATTGGGACTAAAAAACTTAGATGAAGCAATGCAGCCACAAATGATACAAATACAGCAATCTGTGACCAGCCTTAATGATTTGCAGAAATTACTGGGAACCATAAGCTGGGTAAGCTAGGTCTTAGCACAACCCTGCTAGCTCCCTTATTTGACTTAGTGAAAGGAGACCTTGACCTTTTGTCTCCTCGATGCTTGACTGCAAAAGCACAACCTGCACTGAAGCAAGTGGAGCTCTCCATTGCCATGGGAACAAGCCCATCGGGTAGCAGAAGCAGCACCTGTCAGCATTTATGTGCTTTTCTCCCAAGGTCATCCTCTAGCTCTCATAGCACAATGGAATGGACACAGGACACATCCTTTGCATTTTCTGGAAGGGGTCTTTTTATCATTTTGCCCAAAGAAAACAGTGAGTAGTCAAATCGAACACACAGGGAGCACAGCTCCTCATGTCTGCAGCCTCTGGGTCACACCAGACAGGACAACACTGAACCAGAAAGGGTCTGAAGAAAGACATTTGTGTGGCAACAACATTCTCACAAGGGGAACAGCCCCAGCAGCAGCCAGAACTCCAGCAGCCAGGCTGGGCCTGCACTGAGTGACATCAAAACTGCTCTGCAGGAGAAGACAAAGAGTTTATTGCTTCTGAAAGCATCCAGGGATCAGTTGGCTCAGGGCAACCTTCAGCTCCTGGTTCTTCAGGCTGTAGATGAGAGGGTTCACTGCTGGAGGCACCACTGAGTACAGAACAGACACCACCAGGTCCAGGGATGGGGAGGAGATGGAGGAGGGCTTCAGGTAGGCAAAGATTACAGTGCTGACAAACAGGGAGACCACAGCCAGGTGAGGGAGGCAGGTGGCAAAGGCTTTGTGGCGTCCCTGCTAAGAGGGGATCCTCAGCACTGCCCTGAAGATCTGCACATAGGACACCACAATCAACACAAAACAGACAAACACTAAACAGGAACCGACCAAAATTACCCAAAGTTCTCTGAGGTAGGATGTGGAGCAGGAGAGCTTGAGAATCTGGGGGATTTCACAGAAGAACTGGTCCACAGCATTGCCCTGGCAAAAGGCCAGTGAAAATGTATTGGCTGTGTGCAGCAGAGCAGTGAGACAGCCACAGACCCAGACAGCTGCTGCCAGGTGGAGACAAACTCTGCTGCCCAGGAGGGTCTCATAGTGCAGGGGTCTGCAGATGGCAACATAGCGATCGTAGGACATGGTGGTGAGGAGAAAATACTCTGCTGAAAGCAAAAAGACTGAGAGAAAGACCTGAATAATACATCCTGCATAGGAGATGTTCCTGGTGTCCCTCAGGAAATTGTTCATTGATTTGGGCACAGTGGTGGAGATGGCACCCAGGTCAAGGAGCGCGAGGTTGAGGAGGAAGAAGTACATGGGGGTGTGGAGGTGGTGGTCCCAGGCTATGGTGGTGATGATGAGGCCATTGCCCAGCAGGGCAGCCAGGTAGATGGCCAGGAAGAGGCAGAAGTGCAGGAGCTGCAGGTGCCCTGTGCCTGGGAATGGCAGGAGGAGGAAGTGGGTGATGGAGCTGCTGTTGGCCATCTGCTGCCTCTGGCCATGGAGACCTGTCCAAGGAGGGAAAGGCAGTGACAAGTTAGGGCACACTTCTCTCAGCCTCATTGTAACCCCTGTCCCTGAGCTGCATGAGGAATGGATCAACTCAGTCCCATCACTACCAACCCATGGCAGAGTTCATCACAGCTTCAAATGCAGCAGGGATCCAGAACTCCCATGAAGATTCCTCTGGTGCCAGAGCAGAAAGTGACCAACAGCCCAGTCCCAGAGTACAAGAGTCCCATTGCTGGGTTGAAATTTCCCCCCAACATTAGCTTTGCCAGAGCAGCTCAGTTAGAAGCAAATGAAGCTGTATTGACAAGCAAGAGCTACACTCTGCAATGGAATGCAATGAACAGGTACAGAACATCCAGGAGTGACAATATTAGACAGGTATTTACAATTAGCAAACAACACAAGACCCCCCTGGTTAGAGACCAGGGAAGCTGTTCCTCTGCCCCTACCCCCAATTCCCCTGTTCCAAGAGAGAAAGGAGGAGTGGAGAGAGAAAAAAAGTAGTGGGTTAGACTTAGCCAAGGGCAGCCAAAGCAGGGGATCTCTCCCCAGCTAAGCAAAACAGCTGAGATCAGAAGAGGAGAGAGAGAATTGTTATGGTACAGCTCCTCTGATTCCAGATATTTATCCAATGAATTTGTTTAGAATAATCTTTTCCTTTTCACACCCAAGAGTGATCTATTTATTTTGTTTCTACTTTTCTGCATAGACTAAACCCATCACACCCATGGACCAGGCCTGCAGTGCTGCAGAGACAGTGAAGGGAAGAGAGGAAGGCAGAGGGGCTGGGGGTGAAGCCTTCTTACCTAGCTCTGCTCACTGCTGCTCACAGGATGGAACTGGAGGACTTTGGTCCTCCTTCTGTGTGCACACTCCAGGAGCCTTCAGCTGAGCATCAGCTGCTGAGATGGAAATGCCTCCAGGAGCTACAGCTGCAATGTCCTGAACCCACAGCCTCACCATGTCTGTGGCTGCAGTGATTTCTCCTCCAGTGAGCTCTCAGCATCCTCCCAGTCCTGTCCACCTTGAAGCTCTCTCTGCCTTCCTCATCTCCCTGAGATCCTCTGGCAGTGTCCTCAGCCCTGCTGTGCTGTGCAGAGGAGCTGCTCCTGGCCAGAGCTGTCTCCTGCAGCGCTGCCTGCTTGCCAGCAGCTCCTTCCAGCCCAGGATTCCAGCCCAATAGGGCAGCAGAAGACCAGCCCAAGGTCTTTTAATAATTCCTCTGGTACCTTTAGGCTCCCTGTAAACCTCAGAGACTGAGAAGCTGATGAAACCTCTCCAGAAGTCAAAGTCAGACTCACTCTGAAGTTTTTCTACTGTTAATGGGTCCCAGTGAAGCATACTGGGAAAGGGTCCCTAGGGTCTGGTTAGAACAGAAGGAGAGAGTGGATGCAAGGGAAGCATCACTGGAGGCACTGAAGCATCTCCAGGCTGTGGTGAGAGCAGAGAACTGAGGCAGTGCTGACAGGTCAGGACAAGCAGCTCAAGGTGGCTCTGCTGCTGAGGAAACCTGGAGGGGTTTCATTGATCCAAAGGGCCAAGCCCTGAGCCCCAGCCCCTGGCAAGGCAGATCCTGTCCCTCACCTGTGGCTCTGGGCTCTGCTGGGGGCAGTGGGGAGTGGGGATGAGCAGTGAGCAGGGTAGGACCTTGTCAGGTTTTGCTGTGGTTTGCTTGCAAAGAGACAACTCCTGCTGAAAAGGAATGAAAGGTACCTTTAAAAATGCTTCTTATCAGATACTTTGTGCACTAAAAACCTCTCCAATTAGCTGCAGAAACCTTGGCAATAATGAGAGGTTCAGCAGTATTTAATGAGCCCCATGGAGGATTTGGGGCTGATTACATCATCCTTAGGTACTGCCAGGAGACTCTGCCATGGTACTGCCAAGAAGCCTCTCAACAAGTCCAGGGCAGAAGCAAACTCCAAAGTACCTTGAAGCACTGATTGGCCTCACTGAGGCTTGTTACTGACAAAGGCTCCCCAGGGACTCGTTAGAGCAGCTTGTTTGAGGCCAGGATTGCAGGGAGACAAAGGCAAAGTACAGGGCAGTAAAACTTGCCTTTGGTCTAGGAAGCAGAAAGGCCAAGCCCTGACTGCTGCCCTTGGACTAGAAGCACCTCAAAGCCTCAATGCAAAGATTTGTCTTCCCAGGCCTTGGTGGCAGAGGCAACTGCCAGAGCCAAGGAGCCAAAGACCTTGGTCCTGTTTGGCCTCTCAGCCTTGCTAGAGCCCTTGGCCATCCCTACTGCAGCCTGTCCTGCACTGTCCCACGCCTGCAGCTCTTTCCCTTCAATTGCTGGAATGAATGCCCAAACAGATTTTAGAAGACAAATTAAGTCTACACAGCCTCTGAAGTGCAAACCCCTCCAAGAACAACCCTGGCAGACTTAACAGAACATGAAGTTTCAGCAAGTGAGGCATATGCAAGATGCCATCTACCAGCACAGGGACAATAAACTACTGGCTAAAAGCAGCAAATAGAATCAGTAACAGTCTTAGAAATTGGTAGAAGTGTCACAGACTCACAGAAACACTCAGGGTGCAAAAGACTCTCAGGATCACCAAGTCCAACCCAGAACCCTACTCTGTAAGGGTCACCCATGAAACATATCTCCAAGCACCACATCCACACCACCTTTAAATACAACCAGGCTTGGGGACTCCACCACCTCCCTGGGCAGCACATTCCAGTCCCTGACCACTCTTCCAGTGACAAAAAATGTTTTGTACTGTCCAGTCCAAGCCTCCCCTGTTGCAGCTTGAGGCTGTTCCCTCTTGTTCTACTGCTAATTACCTGTGAGAAGAGACCAACATCAAGGTTTCTCCACGATGTCCTTTCAGGCACCTGTAGAGAGCCACGAGGTCTTCCCTCAGCCTCCATCAGTCACTCTTCATCAGAATTTATTCTCCAGGCCCTTCCCCAGCTTCCCTGCCCTCTTCTGCACTGGCTCCAGCACCTCCACATCTCTCTTGGACTGAGGTGCCCAAAACTGGACACAGCACTTGAGCTGTGGCCTCACCAGAGCGGAGTACCAGGGGACAATCAGAATACAGTAAATCACATTATTCCTGAGATTCCAGTCACAGTCTTAGACTACTATCCAGCAAGGATGTTTTAAACCAGGATGACACAGGGGTATCAGTCAGTACCTAACAGCCAATATACATCTGCACACTGGCCACAGCAACCCCATGCAGTGCTACAGGCTGGGGGCAGAGTGGCTGGAGAGTGGCCAGGCGGAGAGGGACCTGGGGGTACTCAGGTACTGCTTCTCAGTCTCTGAGGTTTTAGGCTGTGCCTTTAAGAAAGGGACAGTTGCTGGAACACTCTGGCTGAATGTTTTGAAAACATTCAGATATTCTAAACGAATTTCATTGGTAGATAGGTAGAATGCAACTTTAAGTTTTAGTTCAGTTTGAATCTCAGGTAGTTCAGTTCTGTTCTGTCTGTCTTTTCAGCCTGTCTGCTTCTGAGCAACAGCTGCTGGACGGAGTTAACCTTGAGTAACAGATAAGAAAAAAACCTAATTCTTGCATGCGCTTTGAGCTAACAGAACTTCCTCCTTAATAATTCCCTTTTCTCTCTCTCTAACCCTTTTTGGGGAAAAAGGGAGGTGGGGGGGGGAGAGAGGGTACGGGGGGGGACACCCTCCTCTGGCTGGAGGAGGGAGTTTTGTTCTGTATTACTTTCTTTGCTGTGTATTTCTGCATATATTGTAAATACTGTATATTGTGTATATGATCACTGCATTTCATCCTGCTTGTAAATATAGCTTTAATTCATCTCTGCTTTTCTGACTGAGTTAGCCGTGGTTTCTTTGTGTGTGTGTGGGAGAACTGAACTTTCTCTCACCACCACATAATTTATTGGCTGCCCAGCTCGGGGCTTGTGGATAATTGCTGTCCAGAAGCAGGGCAAAAATTGCTTGACTGATTGTCTGCTCGAGTCAGTTGCAAACATGAAAGTGTTTTGGATTTTAGAGCATATAGTCTTCTCAATTTGTTCTGTCCTGATCTATGAGGATTTCCTAGGATTGATCTATGATCGCTTAGGCAGGTACTTAATGTATAAATTATATTTATGGTTTAAGTATAAGATTCAGCTTCTCTGTGACCAGTGCCTGGGATTCTTTTGGCTTAATAGATACAGAAATATAACGTCTACCACTCTGCCAATCAAGATAAAGGAGTTTAAGATTCCAGTAGGTGAAAGAGTAATTTTAAGTGATGGCTGGGATCCAAAGGTGATTTATTTGATGTGTGTGAATGTGCTGCTGGTGATAGTGATTATGTACTTGTTATATGCACTGTACCGGGAAAAGAAGGTATCTAAGGTTTGTTTCGTTATTAAGCATAGACCAAAGAGAAGGAAGCATAGCGCTAATTTGACCCCAGAGATCTCTAGTGATGAGAAGAGTGGAGAATCTGTGTCAGTTGAAGATAAAGCTAAAAAGTCAATTGGCAAGGCAGCTTTGAACGGCAC